>NC_044930.1:1066257-1131213 GCF_003576645.1 Ipomoea triloba
GTTTTTTTTTTTTTTTTTTTTTTTGAGTTCTACTGACTCGATTACAACATGTAATATCTGTTCATAGCTACTTTCTCAACATACTGTTAAACACAAAGAGTCAACAAATGATTCCATTGAGGCTCGAACCCACTTCCTTCCACATGGGAGTGTACACCGGATGCCGCTTGACCACAAGGTCTTTGGCTAATTAATGGTTCTTTAATTCGCTGTTTAAGGACAAAACAAAGTCTGGTGAACAAAACCTCATTTGTCGATCTTAACAACAGTGTCTGGTCTGATTGAGGGATTAGATGGGTGCATAATTCAGCATTGATTTTTTTTTTCTTTTTCTTGGATAAAAATAAAATATAATTTAAAATTGATTTTTTTTATTAAAAAAAAAGGGTTTAATTAAAATAATACAGAAGCAGGCAAGCAGCTTAGTAGCCACGTCTCATCTTTCTTCTTCTGGTCCTTGACACATCAATTCAACACATGTCTCCATCGCAAGCGTGCGTCCTCTTCTCGACTTCTCCACAATTTTTGGGGTCCACCCCCCATCCCCAAAAAAAAAAAAAAAAATTCTTCCCTCCTTTTTTCACATTAATAATATAAAAATCTTTACGTTATCATAAGGGCAATCTCAATATATTGTCAGATTTTTGGGATGATTTTTGAGATGGTAACTAGGAGAGAGCACGCGCCTGACTGGGTGTGATTTGTGTGCTCCATGCACATGTTAATGCATTTTCCTTCCCTTATTTTCTTTCATAACGAGCCTCACAAAAAACATCTCCTATAGAAAGACCCAAACCCTTCTCTTTCCTCCACTATGTAATGTTTCTCTAAAAAATCGTGAAAAGCCACTATTGTGATTATTCTAAATTACATTTTCGTAAATTACAATATCATGTGTATTTTATGTTTTTGAAATGTACTATGTGCTTTGAAGAGTTCTAATACCTTTTTATGTATCTCAGACAAAATAATTTTTTTTTCACATGTGATTCCGCCTTCACTATTGTACGTCTCGTCCATCTCCTACTGTCATTGACTACCAATTTGTCATATTTGGTGCATAATTATTAAAATTTTATCACATTTAATCTTCACGATTAATTTTCAAACTAGTCTTGTGTGCATAACTTTAATCAATACTAGCCCTAATATTATTATATTGTGATTTAGGTGAAACTAGTCATTGTGATCCTAACCAGTAATCATCCATGCTTAAACTGAATAAGCTATTAAGTAACTTCTACAGAAAAAGTTAAACTTGACCTTATCACGTTATTTTTATCAAGTCAATTACTCACTTAATTCAACTTAAACTGAAAAAGTTAATAAATTGTCCAAAGTTTTGATGAAGCAACCTATATATGTACATGCAAATAACGCGCGCACACATATATATCAATTCACATAGAATTCAAAGTGTCCCACCTCCACCGCAAGCCACCGCCGCAGGCTGAGCGGCCCCACCAACCGGCACCGCCCCTCGATTTGGTCAGAAATTAGTAAATTTCCAGCTATAAGCATAGCCCCACGATTCCAACAATCATATGTTTCAGACATGCCAAATATTTTCTATTGCCCCCTTTTTAAGTCATTATTAACTAATTAAGAAAAAATATATATATACAATGACATTTTTTTCTAAGCAAATGGTCCCTGGCCCAGATATTATCTTACAAGTGTTTTCGTGGATGTTTCACGTGTTCATGATACAACTCCTTCTTCATACTATACTTTAACAAATATAATTAATTTATTAAAAGTTGTTACATGGCCGCATAGGCAGCTCAGTTAGTCATTGCGTTAAAGGGATCCATAGTTGAGTCTCACCCGCGACAGTGTGGGAGCAACTTCTCAAACTGAGGGGCTCCTTGTGCGCAGTAAACAAATGTTTAGCCTATGTATTCAGCTGAATTATCATGATTTACATCCTCCAAATACTTTGTCGGGTTAGGGTGTGAAGGGCCACTGGGATTGGGGATTCAGTCTTTCGAAAGAAAGATTCTTTAATTAAAAAGTCAGTACTTAGAGTGATTGGTATCATGCTGAGTTAGATACTCCGTATTTACTATAGAGTGGCTTAGTACATACCTGTCAACATTATACATGGATGAGGAGAAAAGCTACAAGCGGCTAAGCTTTACTATAGCTAAAAGTAGGAAATTAAGAAACTGGAGATGATGATGATGATCAATTAAGTAGGTATAGGAAAGTCAAGATGTCTACAACATTGGACATTTTTAATTTAATGGTGTATAGTATCTCAGTCAACATTATAATTCCTACGGTGGACCAATCTGTCACCGACCGACCCTAATTGGCATTTATCTCAAAAAAGGGGCTTTGGATCAGTTCAATCAAGGTGTCATCTTCATCACTGGCCTAACTTTGAATGGAAAAAACAGTAGTGGAGTTGTAGAATTATGAAGATGGCTGCTTCTTTCATGCCGGCCTGCGTCTGCTTGACCCTAATACACAATGTGGATTCAAAGTCCACAACTTGTATGGTTTCCTAATTTCCACCTAGTGGCATGGCCTGTTGTTTTCTCCACCACACTCTAGCTAGGGCATGATTCGGTTGACAGGCTATACGTCCACGAGAACAAAAGAGATTAGGGTGATAAAACATCCAACAAGGTAATAACTAGCATTATGTTTATAGACAACCTAACTGTACATTTACCGTGTTAATGAGCCCCATGGAGAGGCTCATGAAATAGTGGTCTAAACTCAAAACTCCTATTTGTTAGGTATGGGTGCCATCACTAATAGCATTTAATGCTTACGCATTATGAGTCGTTGCATCACAATGGTTGAAGTGTCCATAAAAATTCATAGTTGATGATTATATCTATTTAGTGTGGGGAGGCTCTAGTATAAATAGAAGTTCTAAACATTAGTATTTGGATTTGATCCTTATCGTTTACACTATTACAGGAGATTGAGGTAAATCACATTAGGAAGATCATGTGCAATGGACTTAACTAAGACGGCATTGAGCACATACACCCTGAATATATAGTAATTGCATATTTCTATTGTCACCTGGATACGTGCAAAATGTACATATATGGACAAATTATACTTTGAACCAGGATCTACCTTGCATTGTAAACCTTAATCCAAAAATAACCTTTAGAGTCTGCATCTATAGTTGACACTGAAAAAGTCACTACATGCCACTTGACAACAAGGTTCTTGACAACAATTATCAAGTTACTACATGCCACTTGACAACAAGGTTCTTGACAACAATTATCAAGTTATTTGTTTACATGTACAAAAACTGTTAACAAGGTGCAGAATGCGTTAACAAAAGGTACATAATTTTTGTATCAGGTTTCACAATGCAATATGAACCTGGTCCATGGTATAACAATTGACATATATGACACATTGGCATGTTGTAGAGATTGTGGAGGCCCATCTTTCTAGTTGGATTAAACTTCCACAAAGGAATAGTGGGCCTCCAACAACGAATTAGTCGGCCCACAATTTGCATCTTCAAACGGGTTGTTACGTGGGTTACCCAAACTAAATTCGGGCTCCCATCAAGGTTCTAACTTCTAAGCAGTAAGCATTCTACTCCCCATCGGAAACCCCAATCTAATTAGGAAACAATCGAATCCGCCACCGCCGGAGAGGCGGTACCTCCGCCGTTCATCGCCACCTCTCATCTCCCTCTCTGCATTCCTTTGCCGTTCTTCCCTCTGGGAGCAGCGAGCCTTCAACCCCGTTCTAGCAAAGGTAACGACAATATCAATTTTGCATCTTTTTTTTTTTCTTCAGATTTTTACTTAGGAGTTTATCATGTTAGTATATTAATTAGCTGTATTCGAGCTCATTTCTTTAAGAATTTTTTTGTAGTTATCTTTCTGCTTAAGTTTAGGGTTAGAGATTTTTGGTATTCGGAGTAGTGGTCAATTACCTGCCATGAGCTGAAGTTCTGAAAATTTTCCTTCCCCGAATAATGGATGATGGCATTTTAGTTATGAGTAAACTAGATTGAGGTGAAGGAATCGCGTTTGAGCTAGGAGGGGGGCTTCAGATTTTAGTAATTTAATATTGTTATTATATAATGAATATGGTGGTCACAGAGCAGAATGCATTGTTTGTGTTAGGATTATTTCTTTTAATCTCACATTTTGAGGGGAAGGATAAACATGGATGATGAATGCCATTATAATAAGATAATGTCATGATTTTGTCATATGTATGGTTCTGTTCATTTAAGTGTTATTTAACCCGAAATCATAGAAAATTTTGCTGAAAAGATGAGGCGATGAGACCTAAAAAAGTAATCAATGAAGATGGAAGTTAATAGATCCAGCC
The DNA here is from genome assembly GCF_003576645.1 of Ipomoea triloba. Classification (NCBI taxonomy): domain Eukaryota; kingdom Viridiplantae; phylum Streptophyta; class Magnoliopsida; order Solanales; family Convolvulaceae; genus Ipomoea; species Ipomoea triloba. The sequence continues at coordinate 1,070,587 of NC_044930.1, forward strand.
TCAGTTGTTGCTAGCCTAATTTTAATTGGGTGCAGCTGGATATCATCTAGTTTATCCATCACTTTCCAGCAAAAGGGGAAAAAATCCCATAGAATTATTTGAAATCTTTTTCTTTTTGTAGAATTAAAAATCAATTTCCTTCTTATTTTTGCTGCATTTTTTCTTGTGTTGCTTGCTTATCTGCTATGGCCAAATGAAGTTTGTTTGATTATTGTTGTCTGTTATTTGAATAGGTGTCGGAGGGCTTGCGTAGCTTATTTTTGTAGATGTGCTATTATTTTTTCTGAGAGCCGATGGATCGACCTCCTCATGATTATGCAGCTGCTATGGCATTTGCCCAACAACAGCACCAAGCGGCTAATATGCAACAGCAGCAACAGTTTGGTTTTCACCCACAGCATCAACAATTTCCTCCATCAGGTCATGGCCCTCCATTTTTACCTCCGCAATCTTCTCTTCAACAGTTCCCTTACCCTCGCCCATCACAGATTCATCCTCATGCTCCACCTCCTCCTCACCTGCTTCACCTACAGCAACAGCAGCAGCATCCTCCCCCAGCTTTTCCACCACACATGCCTCCTCACCTTGCTCCATCACCCTTTCAGGGCCCTTATGACTCTCCACCACCTCCTGCTCCTCCACCTTCTGATCCCGAACTTGTAAAGCGCATCGATAAAGTGATTGAGTATGCTGTCAAGAATGGTCCTGAGTTTGAAGCCATGATCCGTGAAAAGCAGCAAGACAATCCAGGTTATAGCTTCCTATTTGGTGGTGAAGGCCATTATTACTACCGCTACAAGCATTGGATGGCTACACGACCAGCTGGAGGCCCTTTCAATTCTCCTTTCCCATCCTCTTCTATGCAAATGGTGCACCCTCCAAATCCTATGTTGAGTCCTCCATTAACTGCTCCACAGTATAATGCTTCCCCTGCTGGTGGGGCTTCAGCACCAGTGTTGGGCCCGCCTCATTTACATCAACCTCCTTTCCAACCCTTCTATGATCAGCAGCACCCTCAGTCTTTTGGCCGTCCTGATTATGATAATTCATATAGGTCTTTCAAAAGTCATTCTAGACCTCTTCCTCCTGATGTTGACATGGAGTTAAATACTGTCCTCAACAGTCTTACTGGTACAAAAGAGTCAATTAAAGGGGCCAAGAATTGGTTCATGCAGAGGTCTCCATTTATACCTGCTTTGGCCGAGGCTCTTAGAGATAGAGTGTTTTCTCTGGATGATTCTGAAAGGCAACTGCATATTATTTACCTTGCCAATGACATTTTATTTGACAGGTACAATTTCAAAATGTGTTGGTCCTTAACAAACAGGATGAATAATAGTTTGATGATTTCCTTCCAAAAAAAAAAAAAAAGTTTGATGTTGCATTCGAAGATACCTAGCATGAGGGAATATTGAAATCTGATTGTTAATGTTTCCAATTGTGTTTCCTGTGATACACAGCTTGCAGCGGCGAATTAATCCTCGTGAGCTTGACACTGAGGCACTTGCATTTAAACCTGTTTTGGCTTCTATGCTGGCAAGGATTTACCATAATCCTCAAAATAAGGAAGAAAATCAGTCACGACTACAGAAAATTGTGCAGTTTTGGGGCTCCAAGGAAGTTTTTGATCAAGACACAATTCGTGTATTTGAAAATGAGATGATTGGTGGGCTCCCTGCAAATTCTTTTGGAGGTCCTCAACGTGACTTGCCAACTCTTGCTGCAGATCCCTCTGCTGCTACAGGTACCCATACCTGATCATCTTAAGTAGAATTTGCAAGATTTTAATGTGTCTCTGCATTTCCCCAATTATAGTTTAGCCTGTTTTACATGTTGCTACCAATAGTTTCATATTTAGTTAATATTTGTTAGGACTGTTGTAATAGGTTATCTTTAACTTTATTAAAGTTTTAGTGAGATTGTTAATTGTTGCTTATTGATTTTAACACATTGCATGCTCATTGTTTTGAGAATAAAATAAAATTTCTTGATCGTGCAGGAGGAGCAGACCAAAATGTATTACAGTGGAAGCCTGATGGCCAAAGTCCGATCCCAAATTTACCAGATCAAGATAAACAAGTTCCTCATATTCCCTCCATGGCCCCCCAGCAGTTTCACTCTACTTCAGTTCCTCATGCATTTCCCGGGACTTTGCCTATGCCATCTTCAGTTCCACCGTCAAATCTACCACAAACAACACATCTGATGCCAGCATTGACACCAAGTGTGGGTGAAAAGTTGCCTCCGTATCCCTTGTTTCCACCCGGTCTTATTCCCGGGATGGTTAGAAAAATGCAGATAGGCAGTGGGGTGCCTTACTCCCCCTTGAGCCCTTTGGATATCCCGACTGTTATACCGCCCTCTACTGTTTCTCAATCCGAAATTCTTGAAAGAGTATCAAAATTCTTTAGGGAGATTGGTGAGGTTAACCCATCAGAAGGACCCATGAAACCAGCTGATTCACCCGATGAATATGATGATTATGAGAGAGAGCGAGAGCCTCCCATCCGAAAAGGCGGGGCTTGCATCCCTCCCCCACCTAACCTCCAGGATTCCGATGGAAGTGCAGATCCCGAACCAAATAGCTCAGGACGACTGGGACTCGGTGCCAGTGCCAATCCAAATGAGGCCAGTCAATATGACGATGTTTACAGTTCTTACCGGAAACAAAGAAGCACCAATTATCATACATCAATGAGTGCAAGAGCTCCTTCAACTAGGTAGTGAGATGTGTTAACAACTTGAGTTTTGCAGTTATATAGTCCCTAAGAGAGACAAAAGGCATGTGATTAAAACAAAATTTTCTTTTAATTTGTACTCTGGTGTTTAACTTTTGTCATATGAATATTTAGTTTGAACTTGTGCATCTTCTAAATTCTAATCCTGTGATTCTGAACCCATAATTTCATGAAAATCTTGTGAGAAAACTATACAACTTGAATAGGATCTGATGTTTCATATTATTATTCCTTTACCATTCCTTTACAATCCCCTCTATTCATAATAAAGTTTTCATTTTTATGGTTTTCTTGGCATGCAATGCAATTTCAGAGCTTTGCAGTTGCATGTATGTAATCTTGCAAGGGCTGTAAGAATCACAGAGGGAAAGAAAAAGCATATTTCATAGAAAACATAATAATAATCAGAGTTACAGCTTGAAATATTATACAAGGATGGTAAAAAGCAGTAAATCATTCCTTCCTAGGATTTGTCAAATGTTTCACAACAAAACTGGGTTCATGTTAATCCAGAAGAACTACATTAGACTGACTGCTGGCTCATTCTCGTCGTTTTGCTCTTCTTGCGCTCTGTCCTTCCCCTTTGAAATCTGCCAGCCTCGACTTTGGAGTATCGCCATGAGTAACGCTAGATCTTTCAGAAATGCTACCACAAGGATCGCGCAGTTGGTCCCAATGGCGTGATGGACTAGACACATCTCGGCCTGAACTTTTCCTACCAGTACCGTGGTCTCTGAGGCCTGCAACAGCTTTTAGTCTTTGTATTTCTTCCAGATAGCCATATTTCTGACCTACTTTCCCCAGTTCATGGAGTCTCTCGGGGTCTAATCGTTCTTCAGAGTTCTGAATATATCCCGCTCGAGTTCCCCAGTCAATTACTTCAGAAGTGCTCCTCAGAAGCGAAGTGCTTCTTCTGGGTACCTGCCCAGAAACAAAGCTTCTCGTCTTGATTTCATCAACTGAAACTCTACTTGACTCGCGAGCAATGCCAGACGGATAAGCCCACTTGTCGTTCTTGTTAGTGTTGTCCACGTTCAACTCAATTGAATGAAGCTCGCTTTCTGCTGAGTCTTCGCCACACTCCACTACCTCCCCGGAATCATCTTTCTCCTCGTTCTCATAGGAATTAAACCGAGTTTCATTCAAGTATGCAGCAATTTGTTTGCCAATGTCATAATTTGCAGAGCCGTTTCCTTTTACCTTAGGGCTTTTTGTGACTAGGAATGTATCGAGCTGTTTCCTCAGCTTGTTAACTGCAGAATTTTTGTCCTCGAACTCATGTTTGGCATCTGAGAGTTTCATATGAACTCTTTCCTCGCATAATCTGTCAGCTAGTTGGAGCATTACCCTTTCCTTTTTAATCTCTTCATGAATTTTTGCCGATTCCCTATTAAGATCTTCAATCTCGCCTCTATCTTCACCATTTCCCCCCGCTAATTCACTACACGTTTGTTCTATTATTTCCCTCGCTCTCTTCTCGTTTTCAAGCATTTTCACTGCCTTCGTGAACGAAGCTTTTGTTTCTAACAGCTCCTTCCCGAGTTTCTTGTTTAAGCTCTCAGATCTTCGCCTTAGCTTTCTCTCTACCTCAAGTTCATTGGCAATGGACTCAATCGCGCTCTCAATTGCTTTCTTCTCTTTACTCTTCCAGGCCGCTTTCTCTTCAGCAAAACACTTCATAAGGTAACTGATCTCGTTCTGATCTGAACGCTGTTCTTGAATAAGCTGGTTTACCTGCAGGCGCGCCCTTTCAAGTTCGGCATGTAAAGCCGAGACAAGAGACATGCTAGAAGAAGGCGGGTCAGAACGCGCCCAAATCCGGTTGATTATTTTTAGAAGCTCCTTCGACGTTGTCAGAGCAGTGCTAACATCTTTCAGACGGTTTTTAACACCTCCCACCGAGACACTCGTTTGGGATCTGGTCTCCATCTGCAAAACGAGGTAACTGAAATCTCATAATCTTTTTAAACCATTTGAAACAGATGTTCAACGAGCCACATATTTTGGGAACTAAATGTATGATCATATATGCGTTTAGGCCTGAATACGTAAGAGAAAACGAAAAGAAGTTAGCTGTGACCTCAACTAGGCTCGCGCTGCTTAATGAATCTAAAACTCCAACGTTGTGGTTTGCTGTCCTCGACCTGTGGGAAGAACTCGACATCCTCTTCTGGTAACTCCCCGTTCCAGATCGATCCATCCTCTGTTCAAAGAAAGATTTAACGTTAACGTTCTTGATCATCGAAAAACAATAAACGAAAGTGTCAAAGGGCAACCTAAGTAAGTACCTAACTCAAGCTCATAATCAATAAAAGTTGCAGTTAAGATTGTCATTTTTGCTGTCTTTAAGATGCAAACCTAAACATGTAAAACATCACCTGCTGTTTATACTACTCCATAGCCAAATCTGAATTAGATTACAAACAAAAATCATCGAAATAACGAGGACGAACTCAAGCTTACATATCATCAATAAAAATTCAGTTTTGTCAAATCTCAACAAGTGAATATGTGCCATTTTTGCTGTCTATAACATCATCTGCTATTTATACCACTCCATAGCCGAATCTGAATTAGATTACATACAAAAACCATCGAAATAATGAGGATCAACTCATCAACTCAAGCTTACATATAATCAATAAAAAACCAGTTTTGTCAAATCTCAAACAAGTGAATATGTACCATTCCTGAACTAGCTTACAGACAAAAAAAATCATCAAAATAATGAGGATGAACTCAAGGTTATAATCAATAAAAATTTCAGTTAAGATTGTCAAGCTTCAGAAACATAAACTGTAAGATTTTTCCTAATAATATATATTATATATATTAGGGCTTTAATGAAGTAGTGCAAGTTGACTAAGCTTACTAAACAGTTTGGTTAGACTAAATAATTTATAAACTTGGATTGATGGGGTCCAGGATATTCATGATATAGCACATTCAGTTCACTGTACGCATACTGAATAAGCCATCTGTCTGAGTCGAGTATGAGACAAAAATGGCTAACGATCAACCGATCAAGAGGCAACACAACAAGATAACAAGTTAACAACTATGGCTGGAGATCAATACTGCTTCCACTTCAGCGAGGTTAGGTTTCTCGTAGATTATTCAATATCATTAGGTTATGTTTAGATCTAACATAAACATCATCTCCTTCTGTTGATTATTTACAGACAAAAATCATGAAAAATAATGAGGATGAAGGAACTGCACACCTCAGAGACTGGGCTGTGAGATGGATCGCACAAATGGGAAGAAGCAGACCTCATTTTCTCCTTCTTCATCACCGTCTTCTTGTTTCCCCTCACTTCCACCTCCTCCATCCCCTCCGGCGCCGGCGACGGCACTTCATTCATCTCCCAGAGAGTCGCCGCCAGCTTCCGCGCCGAGACAGGCCGCAATGTCCTCGGAGACTCGCCGCCGCCTCTCAGAAACGGCGTCGTTCTCCAGGTCGGCACGGGCGTGTTAGATCTGGACCTTCCCAGCCCGTGCCTGCCCTTCCCCACCACAATGGCCCGCTTGAATCTGTAGCTATGAACTATCGACGACGCAGAAGACGGCGACGAGCAGCCCCTTTTCCGGACTTTGGGTACCAATCCCTCAACCCCCACCCTTTGCATTTGCAAAAAAAAAAACCAAACTTTCTTTCACTGAAGAGACCCCAAATCAAGAAAAACTCTGGGCGTGAATAAAAATCAAATTTTTTTGCTGGATTTTCGCAAAACAAAAAAAAAAAAAAAAAAAAAATNATTGAATGAAGCTCGCTTTCTGCTGAGTCTTCGCCACACTCCACTACCTCCCCGGAATCATCTTTCTCCTCGTTCTCATAGGAATTAAACCGAGTTTCATTCAAGTATGCAGCAATTTGTTTGCCAATGTCATAATTTGCAGAGCCGTTTCCTTTTACCTTAGGGCTTTTTGTGACTAGGAATGTATCGAGCTGTTTCCTCAGCTTGTTAACTGCAGAATTTTTGTCCTCGAACTCATGTTTGGCATCTGAGAGTTTCATATGAACTCTTTCCTCGCATAATCTGTCAGCTAGTTGGAGCATTACCCTTTCCTTTTTAATCTCTTCATGAATTTTTGCCGATTCCCTATTAAGATCTTCAATCTCGCCTCTATCTTCACCATTTCCCCCCGCTAATTCACTACACGTTTGTTCTATTATTTCCCTCGCTCTCTTCTCGTTTTCAAGCATTTTCACTGCCTTCGTGAACGAAGCTTTTGTTTCTAACAGCTCCTTCCCGAGTTTCTTGTTTAAGCTCTCAGATCTTCGCCTTAGCTTTCTCTCTACCTCAAGTTCATTGGCAATGGACTCAATCGCGCTCTCAATTGCTTTCTTCTCTTTACTCTTCCAGGCCGCTTTCTCTTCAGCAAAACACTTCATAAGGTAACTGATCTCGTTCTGATCTGAACGCTGTTCTTGAATAAGCTGGTTTACCTGCAGGCGCGCCCTTTCAAGTTCGGCATGTAAAGCCGAGACAAGAGACATGCTAGAAGAAGGCGGGTCAGAACGCGCCCAAATCCGGTTGATTATTTTTAGAAGCTCCTTCGACGTTGTCAGAGCAGTGCTAACATCTTTCAGACGGTTTTTAACACCTCCCACCGAGACACTCGTTTGGGATCTGGTCTCCATCTGCAAAACGAGGTAACTGAAATCTCATAATCTTTTTAAACCATTTGAAACAGATGTTCAACGAGCCACATATTTTGGGAACTAAATGTATGATCATATATGCGTTTAGGCCTGAATACGTAAGAGAAAACGAAAAGAAGTTAGCTGTGACCTCAACTAGGCTCGCGCTGCTTAATGAATCTAAAACTCCAACGTTGTGGTTTGCTGTCCTCGACCTGTGGGAAGAACTCGACATCCTCTTCTGGTAACTCCCCGTTCCAGATCGATCCATCCTCTGTTCAAAGAAAGATTTAACGTTAACGTTCTTGATCATCGAAAAACAATAAACGAAAGTGTCAAAGGGCAACCTAAGTAAGTACCTAACTCAAGCTCATAATCAATAAAAGTTGCAGTTAAGATTGTCATTTTTGCTGTCTTTAAGATGCAAACCTAAACATGTAAAACATCACCTGCTGTTTATACTACTCCATAGCCAAATCTGAATTAGATTACAAACAAAAATCATCGAAATAACGAGGACGAACTCAAGCTTACATATCATCAATAAAAATTCAGTTTTGTCAAATCTCAACAAGTGAATATGTGCCATTTTTGCTGTCTATAACATCATCTGCTATTTATACCACTCCATAGCCGAATCTGAATTAGATTACATACAAAAACCATCGAAATAATGAGGATCAACTCATCAACTCAAGCTTACATATAATCAATAAAAAACCAGTTTTGTCAAATCTCAAACAAGTGAATATGTACCATTCCTGAACTAGCTTACAGACAAAAAAAATCATCAAAATAATGAGGATGAACTCAAGGTTATAATCAATAAAAATTTCAGTTAAGATTGTCAAGCTTCAGAAACATAAACTGTAAGATTTTTCCTAATAATATATATTATATATATTAGGGCTTTAATGAAGTAGTGCAAGTTGACTAAGCTTACTAAACAGTTTGGTTAGACTAAATAATTTATAAACTTGGATTGATGGGGTCCAGGATATTCATGATATAGCACATTCAGTTCACTGTACGCATACTGAATAAGCCATCTGTCTGAGTCGAGTATGAGACAAAAATGGCTAACGATCAACCGATCAAGAGGCAACACAACAAGATAACAAGTTAACAACTATGGCTGGAGATCAATACTGCTTCCACTTCAGCGAGGTTAGGTTTCTCGTAGATTATTCAATATCATTAGGTTATGTTTAGATCTAACATAAACATCATCTCCTTCTGTTGATTATTTACAGACAAAAATCATGAAAAATAATGAGGATGAAGGAACTGCACACCTCAGAGACTGGGCTGTGAGATGGATCGCACAAATGGGAAGAAGCAGACCTCATTTTCTCCTTCTTCATCACCGTCTTCTTGTTTCCCCTCACTTCCACCTCCTCCATCCCCTCCGGCGCCGGCGACGGCACTTCATTCATCTCCCAGAGAGTCGCCGCCAGCTTCCGCGCCGAGACAGGCCGCAATGTCCTCGGAGACTCGCCGCCGCCTCTCAGAAACGGCGTCGTTCTCCAGGTCGGCACGGGCGTGTTAGATCTGGACCTTCCCAGCCCGTGCCTGCCCTTCCCCACCACAATGGCCCGCTTGAATCTGTAGCTATGAACTATCGACGACGCAGAAGACGGCGACGAGCAGCCCCTTTTCCGGACTTTGGGTACCAATCCCTCAACCCCCACCCTTTGCATTTGCAAAAAAAAAAACCAAACTTTCTTTCACTGAAGAGACCCCAAATCAAGAAAAACTCTGGGCGTGAATAAAAATCAAATTTTTTTGCTGGATTTTCGCAAAACAAAAAAAAAAAAAAAAAAACAATCTTTCTTTCACTGAAGAAGAATCCGGATCATGAAAAACTCTGGGAGTGAATAAAAATCAAATCTTTTTGCTGGATTTTCCCAGATATGGGATCAAGAAAATGTCTGGGTATTCAAAAATGCTGCCTTGAAATTGAGAAGGGAAAGCAGAAAAGGAGGTTTGACTACACTAGTAGTAGTAGGAGGAGGACTTTAATGGCGTATCCATGTGCAGTGCAGGGAAGAATACGGTGGATAAATTCATTTTTGCATGTGAGAAGGCTAAAAGAATGTGCAATCGAAATCATTGCTGGCAGGTGAAGGCTACTACGTTGGAGAAGGGAATGTTTTTTCCCATATTTTCTGCTCATTTTACTTTACTCTCTATCTCTCTGCGTCGTCTTCTTGCTTGTGCCAAATTATGCTGTGATCAAACTCATCCATGAACTTTGATTCAACATTTCATCAGTTTAGAGTTCCATGTTGATTACATTTTAAATCCAATCATCATGATGAAAATATTTATTTAGTTGAAGCTGAATATTTTAGATTAAGATATCAAGTATAGAGACATATACAATAATATATTGTTAAAAAGTGATATTTTTTTATTGTAACGGGACCAAAATTTTTACTCTTCTTATCTACAAGTCTACAACTGACTAGCAATTTTATCTAAAAGTAACAATTGTCATAAGGGCAGCGAAGGAATGTTAATCTACCAAACTGCATTGATCAATGTCAATCTATCAAAAAGCATTGATCATATCAAAGCGAGTAAGATCATATTTGTCCCAAAAACAGAAATATCAAAGCGAGTAAGATCATATTTGTCTCAAAAACAGAAATGAGGAATTATTATATTATATTTTAAAAGTAACTTGAAATTATAGAGATACGGCGTTAATATAATATATAATAAATCACAGTATGTTGATAGAGTAGGGTCTACATTTATAATTTTAAGCACAAAAAGTCAACATTTGACTTAACTGATGCTCAAGTCCACTCCCATCATTCATGTGAGAGTGTTAACCGGGACACTGCCACACCGGGTCTACCTTTATAATTATGATAAGTGCAATGATAAATATTGTCTAAGAAATAAGAAAGTCAATATTTTGTTTGTTTTTTTTTTTTTTTTGAAAACAAAGTCAATATTTTGTTATGTTCTCAATAAATATGTGAGACCCACACGTCTCATTATTAGGACTTAAATGATGTTAATCAGGTTAGTAATGGAGACTTATTTCATGACTTAAAGAAATCTTGGATTATACGATTTGTTTAATATTGCTTGATGGAGGAGGCAGAAGTTTGAAAAATTGTCCAATATCTTTAATTTAGCATGGAAAAGAGAAAAAGAGAAAAATTACAAAGGCATAAACATAATAATTTTTTATCGAAAAGGGAAAAATTACATAAAACCCTAGATTCATATAATACATTCAGATTGTTATAAAAAATAAAAAATACTCGTAATACAATCAGATTCGAATATACTCTTAAAACATAATCTTAATTATGGATTAAAAACTTTAAACTAGATTACATAAGTAAGTTATTAATGAAAGCTCAACTCCATTTAAATGTTTCTTCTCCCATTCCCTTTTCTCTTGATATTCCGCCAAAATCCACACGGACAATTGAGTGAATTGACAAGAAACCTCGCTCCCTTTTCCCAGCATTCCCACAAAAAGCGAAGTCATTACTGTTCCTCCTCCAATCGAAGGGAGTGCAGCAGGGAAGATTTTAATCTTCCATTTCTGCCGCCGCTTACCCTGTTGTTCTCCGACAAGCCTATGTTAACTCCCGACAGTTCTGCAGCAAAGCCCGTCCTAAGTAGACAACTCCTGCTGTCAAACAATTTCTTACCCGTTTGGCTTTCTGGGTTCCATCATTTTCTCTCCGTTTTTGCTGGGTAAGATCAATCTTTGAGTTCTCTTGTCTATATTTGTGATGGGTTGTGGTGAAACTGTGAAAGTCCCAGTCTTTGCTAAAAAAGTTCCAATTTTTTTTTAGCTTCATTTCGGTATTGGGAAATGGAAAAAGAGGATTGTTTTTAGGTTTCTTTTGTTGATGTAATGTTTTTTTCTGTTTTTTTGGTAACTCTGGTTCACGTTTGAATTCTGTCTTGTGACCTTAGTCATTACTCATCACTAACTAGCCTTATTAGCAAAAGACCATATAAATCAGTTTAGATTGTCTGTAACTCGCACAAAAGTCAAACTTAAAACTGTTTTTGGTTAGTAAGCCAAAAACTATAACTTGGCTTAGATAATTAGGTTGCCCATGTAAATATGTAATGTGTTTCTTGGAGTGAGGAGAAAGTTACAACCTTTTGTTTTCGTTTTTTCCCATGTCTGAGCCTGAAGGAATAAAACTGAGTTCATGTCTGATTGGTTATGTTTGGCTTTCTTGTCAATGAAGGCTGTTTCTGCAGAGATTGTTTAACCTGATTATAGTATTGTTTAAAGGTACTCTACTTTTTACATGTTTGGTAAGTTGCAACTTTTATCCATGGCTGCAGTTGATTATGGATTATTCACTGTCTACAATCATAAACTGCAACTCATGATCATAACTACTTGTTTCTGTTGGAATTTTATTTGTTTTTGCTTCCTAAACTGTGGCATTTGATCAATTTGATTGTTCAGATGAGCAATCTTGAAGTTCCTTGCATTCAGAATTCGGATATTTGTCGATTTCTTTACAATCAGCAACCTCTATGACTTGAATTTCTGTAAATTTTACAGTTCAATATGAACTAATTACTAATGATCTCCATTTGTACTTGAATCATAGGGCAAGACCAAATGCTGCCCTGTCTCAGGCCGTCATCATCTACAACAACGACAAATACCCAATTTTCACAATCAACCGTGGATGGTAGGTTTCGTGAACTCATATCCCGTCTTATTTTTTGCAGTTTTGCTAATCCCGAAATGTTACTCATATTTCGTTAATAAACTGCAGGGATTTCTGTGGCAAACACGCCAAGGTCGAGTGACCAAACCACTCCTTCTGTTGACCTCACTCGAGAATATAACCTTGCTATTCAAACCTCGTCCTGTTGTGAGATATGGTCCAAGATTCACTATGAAGTCCCCTCTGATCAGGATGAAGTTGTTAATTTCCATGATGAGCCACTGCAAGTAGAAGAAGTCCTTAAACCGAGTCGTGAATGTGTTGAAGAAGCGTTTTCTCGTGTTAGACCTGACAACCTTAGCCAACTTGTCATTAACTACTTTAACCATAGTGAGCATACTACTCAGTCCTGTCTGAGCCTTATTCAATGCATCCACCGGGCTCGCCAAATATATTCCCCCCTTCATAAACTTATTGATATATTTCCCATAGATTTTGAAACGGCTACCAATTCCTTATCCCAGGCCCAATGTGATTGGGCGTTTGATGCCTTTGTTCAATTTGACAAACTAGACAATCCCTTCCCAGGCCCCGACTCCTACAGCTTCGTTGATATGCACGGCTGCTTCTCTCAGCTCAAGCAACAGCTCGACATTCGTCTTCAAAAGTCACGATCAAAGGTACAACTTCTTCGTCGTGGCACCAAAGGTGCTGCCATATGTTTAACTATAACTACTTTTGGAGTGGTCGTATCTGCAATTGTCATAGCTACTCACGCTCTCGTTGCCTTGGTTGCCGCTCCCCTATGCCCGCTTCTTTTTACTTCCAAGATGACCAAGGAAGAACGGGTCCATCTAGTGCAACTTGATGATGCAACGAGGGGGATTTTTGTCCTTCACAGTCACCTAGAAACCATTGATTGCCTGGTCGCTCGTTTACATAATTCTGTGGAGGACTACAAGCGCCTTATCCGGTTTGGCCTTGAAAGAGTCCAGGACAATTATCCCATCCAGGAGGTCATATTGCAACTGCAAAAAAAACATAACAATTTCCTCGACCAGCTGACAGGTCTCGAGGAACATCTGTGCCTTTGTTTCGCTGCTATTAACCGCGCCAGATCTCTCCTCCTTTCTTATTTCCATCTTCACATTTAACAGTAAGTCGTTCTCCAGATAGTTTGTTTAGCCCTGACATTCTGATGTTGAAAGATGACACTGAACAGTTATTCTTTCCCAGTGATGGGATCATATATGTGACATTGAAACAATAGATTCTGAGAATATATGTGGTGTAATGAAATGTTGTTATTCATGATTTTGTACGTTCACATCCTAACTTGTAATTCTGGGCTTTCAGAATACACAAACTGATTTCTGCAGTGTATGAATACATTAAGGATCGAGCGCGTATCCAGAAAACCTCTATTGTTCCTCAACTTGGCCATCCATGTACGTAATTGCAACTGCAGCGTGAAGAGCTGCTCCTATGGGTAGAACGCGTTCATCAATGGTGAAGCGAGGATTGTGTATCTCTTTCATAGGCTTCATCGTCTCATTGCTTACACCAATAAAAAAGAACGCAGCTTTCATTCTTTGTGCATAGAAGCTGAAGTCCTCTGCGCCCATGGTGATCTGGGCAAGCTCCACGTGTTCCTCACCGAGCAGGGTTTCTCCAACTTTCTTGGCGTGTTCATACATTGCTTGATCGTTAACTGTTGGTGGGTAGGGCGTCCGGTCACCCTCCAAGAAAGTAACCGTTGCAGTGCATTGGTGAACAGCTGCTTGAGTCTCGATGATCTGTATGTATTGTAAGCATCTCCAGTGTCATTCATACAAACCAACTGGTTGACATCTTTATGGTCACAAAGATAAAATGCAAAAACTCAAAAAAAGTTACCTCTTTGATTCTTTGCTGAAGATACGATGAACCTTCAGAAGTCAAGAAGCGAAAAGTTCCACCAAAATTTACTTGATCTGGTATCACATTCGCGGCTTGACCAGCCTCAATGTATCCAATTGAAACGACCTGTGCAGCATAAAAGAATGCTTTGTGGTTAATGTTCAGCAAGTCTAACACAAAATTTCACCAAAACTGGAGGAGAATGGCTAAAAACTCTAAAGGACTAAAATTGTTAATGGAAACTCAAATGTTCATAAACCATAATGTGAGAATAACACCCATCAGTCCTTTTCCATTAGATACAGAATGTATGTATGGTATAACACTATCACTATTAACTAAATACTGCATATGGAAAGGATAAAATACCCTGGCCTCAAGAGGATCAGTTTCTCGAGAAACAAGCTGTTGGAGAGCAAGAATAGCCATAGATAGAGCAAGAACAGGGTCTCGGGTTTTATGTGGGGCTGCAGCGTGCCCGCCTTTGCCTTGTATTACAGCCGAAAACCTGTTTGATCCAGCAAGCAATGGCCCTGGTTTTGAAGCAATTGTACCAACAGACATACCTGGCCAAACATGCATCCCAAACATGGATTGAATATCATCGAGGGCTCCTTCCTTTATCATATGGTACGCGCCACCCATGCCTTCTTCAGCAGGTTGGAAGACAAGCTTAACAGTGCCCTTCAATTTAGGGAGGGGGGATTATACAAATGCAGCTAAAATTTTACTCGATTATGGTAGTTAAAAAAAAAAACTTGAACTTTAAACAGTCTGCAATTAGATTCTTGCCCTCTCAATTGCCATACCTTCAAGCTCTCCTTCCTGTTCTGAAGCAATCTAGCTGCTCCAAGCAGCATGGTGACATGAGCATCATGACCACAAGCATGCATTTTGCCATTAATCTTGCTCTTATGCTCCCACTCAACCAATTCCTTTGAAAAATATTGCCTTTGTCAAAAACATAGGAAGATGAAAACTCTTTCCCCTACCACAAACAATTTTAGAACTACAATTTCAAGATGCAATCCCAATCAAGTTGGTCAGACTGTTAACTTTGTAACCACAATGTTACAAGTTCGACTTCCCGTACTGGCGGCCTATTGTCTTTCTTAGTTTGGGTTGATTAGCTATGGACAACCTAAGCTGGTTTACCTCCTTGTAGTCTTTTGCTAGCTAGGGTCACAAGATAGAGTTTGGGTTGATTAGCTATGCACAACCTAAGCTAGTTTATCTCTTGTAGTCCTTTGCTAGCTAAGACAACAAGACAAGTTTAACGTGCATACCTTTGAATAGTGGTTACAGTTTCTCTCAATCACCAAAAAAAGAACTACAATTTCAATCACTCTATCATTAAACTCAGCATTTAAAGCTAAAGTCAGTAGATGAGCCCTATGCAGGTGAATGAATTCCAGTTTACTCATGTAATTAGGTAAATCAAAGTCAACTAAAAACTATCTCATCTACATAAACATTCAAACCCACTGTCTAAAACATCATTTTTGAGAGAAAATTACAAGAATTTCAATTAATCAGAAGTGAAAAATAAAAAATAAAAAAATTACCTGAATTGGGAGAGCATCCATATCAGCTCTCAAGCCAAACCAAGGTTGATTCCCGGAGCCAATAGCAGCCACCACCCCAGTCTTGGCAACCGGCCAGGAATACCCGATTCCCAGCGAGTCAAGCTCGTTTCTGATGAGTTGACTCGTGCGGTGCTCTTCGAACCCCAGCTCCGGGTACTCATGGAGAGCCCTCCGGACCCGTTTCAGCCAATCGAAGAACTCGGGATCCCTGGCCGAGTCCAAGAGATCCCGACTCAGCTGCGACACAGTCTCCGATCCCAATCGAGTTTGCAGAGAGCAGCAATGCCACGGACTGGATATCGCCACGATTAGGGCGAACCATACGCACCTGAAACTCGCGGAAGCTTTCATGGCAGCTCGCAGCGATATTGTTCCTTGATTTTTGCTTTGTTGTTGTTGAGTTTGGGCCATATACCGGCCTGCCATGGTTTCTTTGTCATCTTCTGCAATTGTTTGTTTCCCACAATTAGAATTTTAAAATTCCGTTCTCAAAAAGAATTTTAAAATTCCAATCCCTAATCAAATTCATAACATCTCAATCCAATCTTAACAAAACTCAAGGAAATGTTTTTATTGTAGTTTTGTGCAAGATCGTCTCACAATGAGATTGGTAATCCAACTTCTCATCATATTACATTTTAACTAAACTTTTGTAATTAATTTAGTACATAGTACATAGTACTTTTGTAAAGTAGAATATAGTGTCTAGCTAAACACATTATAGGTCACAGGATCGAACCTAGAATTGATAGTGTCCAACGTGTGTTGTGCGTGCAATATAGGTAATAAGTAGGTGTGTTGTGCACGCAAAATAGGTAATAAGTAGGTGCGTGTGTGATTACATAACATGTACTCCGTACTAGATAGTAATTTCACACGTTAAATGTTGGAAAAAGATAGGTATACTTTTATTGAGTATAATTATTGATTTTCCATATATTATATTACAACATAATTGATCCAGCACTATACAATTTTCATAGACACTAAATTATTTATTCAACAATTCAAGAAATTTTACTACACCTAAAATACATATTTAGATAGTTACTGCTAATTTAACTTACCCGTAAGTCTAAGCAATTGAAGCAACATATTTTAGTAACACAATTGTATAGCACGAGACCATATCTAGTTAATTAATATAACATTTGCTTCATTGTAGTGATGAATGCCTGATTGGTTGTACTGTATCCTCCATCCACCACAAGGTTAAGTCCACTCACAACCCTGGATTCATCGCTGCCCAAGAACAGCGCCGCCTCCGCCACATCCTCAGCCGCCGGCACCACCCCTTTGAGGTTGGCCGAGGCGGAGATGATCTCCTTCACCGCAAACGGAGTGGCCACGGCGCCGGGAAATATGCAATTCACGCGTATCCCATACTGCCCCAACTCCACGCACAGATTCTTCGTCAACCCCACGATGGCGTGCTTGGATGCGGCATCACCCCCGCCGTGACGGAGGCGGCGCTGGAGGTGAAGAGGATCACGCCGCCTCTCCCCGCCGGAATCATGGCCTTCGCGGCGTGCTTGGCTCCCAGGAAGGCATACAAACAGATGTTTTGAGGCATAACTTAAATAGGCCGAGTTTAATTACTTGTCAGGTATAATATGCTGATTATTACACACAAAAAATTATATAAAACATAATCCAAATTGGGTGTTCTTGGGACTATCCTAGGGTTTAGTCTTTTGTCTTGGATGTATATGTGGAAGAATGGTATATGTCCAAGTGCGTGTACCATGTGAATGCAGCCACTGTTGGCGACAAGGGTACATGAAATATTATATACTGACATGGAGAGGACATGTCCCCTTGATTTTCAATCACATATTTTAATTTCTGTTATAAGAGGGTGAGGATGCAATTTAATTTGGACTACACTTTCTAGTTGCATATTGTATGTTGTATTTAATGATGTGTCATGTTACAATGTCCTGTCACATGTATTTTTTCAGTAAGTACAAGGAAAATAATACTCTTACTCCCAACTTTTACTCACTCTCATTAAATTTTGATATTGGTATTTTCACGGGGACCCACGAGATGAAGATAACTAATCACCAACCAATTGTCACATAAAGGAGTAAAAGTGATTGAGTAGAAGTATGAAGCACATGTAGTAAAGTAACATGCATGCATGGTAAAAACGATGATTTAAACGTTTTTTTTTATATTGCTCATGATATTTCTATGAGATTAATTCTTTCTAGCTAGGTGTCTTTACAAAGTTTGATTTCTCATAGGGAATGCGGTTTTTATTAAAGACACAATACTTTCATAAGTCAAGACAATACTTTGATTTAAATGAAAATCTGCTGATGTTACCCTAAGATGCATTATGGTTAAAACTTGTCTTGTAACCTTAGCCAACAAAATACTACAAAGAAGCAAATCAGTCTAGTTGTTCCGACGGGTTCAAACATACCAAAAAGACTAACAAACGATCTCAACAGAGTTGAAGCTAAGCTAATTGTCGGATCAGCTTGGTCGAGGTTATCCAGTCAATTAATAGACAACACTTGTTTGATCTTGTTGGTGTAGTTTTGATTGGTGATACTATATCCTCCATCAATGGGAAGGTTCACTCCACTAACAAACTTGGATTCATCGCTAGCCAAGAACAACGCGGCCGCCGCCACATCCTCCGCCGTGGGCACCGCCCCTTTCAGGGTGGCGGACTCGGAGATTATCCTCTCCACCACGCTCTTCTCCACGCCCATGGCCTTCACCAGCAGCGGCGTCGCGACGGCGCACGGCGAGAGACAGTTAACTCTGATCCCATACTGCCCCAACTCCACGCACAAATTCTTCGTCAACCCCACAAGCGCGTGCTTGGAAACCGCGTACGCGTGCGGCGCCTCCCCGGAAATCACGGACGACACGCTGGACGTGAACAGAATCGCCCCTTTTCTCGCGGGAACCATAACCGCCGCCGCGTGTTTCGCGCCCAAGAACGCCCCCAACACGTTCACTTCCAGAACCTTCTTGAAATTCTCGTTGTCGGAGCCTAGGATCGACGGCTCCACTTTTCCGGAGATTCCGGCGTTGTTGAACATGATGTCGAGCTTTCCGAACGTGGAAATGGCAACCTCGACGACATTCTTAACCTCGGCGTCGCAGGTTACGTCGCAATGCACGTATAATGCCGCATTTTCCCCTAACTCGCCGCAGAGATTCTGCCCTAACTCGTCTTGCACGTCGGCGATTACGACTTTTGCGCCGTGCCGGACGAAGAGCCTGGCGGTGCTTTCACCGAAGCCGCTTGCCCCGCCGGTGATAATGGCAACTTTGCCGTCTAATCTGCGACACTCCATCTTGAACAATATAAATAGCTAGCAACCTAACATGCTTTTTATAGGTAGCAAATAAAAATTTAATGGCAAATCCATCTCCAATCATGTCATTAAATTAGTTGGTTGTTAAATCATGAGATGTTTAGTTTAATTTATTAATTAATTGAAACGAGCATTCTCGAGTGAAATCTACCTCACTAATGTAAGGGCGAATTCACAGTAAGGGTAGCCCCTTCCCCATCCCCGTCCCCTTTAATTGTATGTATATGTCCCTTATGTATATACATAGTAAACGTTTATATTTATTAAATATACCTAAATTTAAACAAAGGTTGAGCTAGCTTAGATGGTAAGGTATATTGTTTCTATCTTAAATGTTAGAGGTCTTGTGTTGCATATTTTTTATTGCGTTTTGGTCTGTTCTCAAAGTGTTTCATTTTTTTCTTAAAGTTTTAATCTTTTACCCCCACAGGAGATCAGAAGATTTCTAGATCCGCCCCTACACAAATGTACATAGTATGCACTATTCAAAACAAATGGTGTCAGTTGTGAAGCATTTAATGTTTGAAATGGATGGGAAGTGTTTATTTGTATGGCATTTTTTGTTGCATTAGTAAGTTTGAACTCCAAACTTAAGCGCTTTCTGCCTCCTGAAGACTTGTGGATAAGTGGAAGTAAATTGTTAGATTTGCCTTGTACACTAGTCCAAGTCCATATATAAATCTATTTTTCTTGGTTCTTTGTTGCATTGATGTTATTAGGCAAACATGCATGGCATGGGACCTAACATTTGACATGGCGACCTTTGACAGCAGTTTTGATTCAATAAAAAAGGGTAGACAAGATAGAGTAGCATGGTATGGGGATCCATTCTAGTAAGCAAAAAACATTTAAAGTCAACAAAATATTTAAGATGGAATGCAGATCTGATCTTGCTTGCAGCTACTGAGGGTGAGAGATTAGAGGCCGGTTGATGTATAAATGATAGCCATGTGGAATTGTTAAATGCATTAAATGATACACCAGAATGAGTTATTGAAGATTTGGGCACCCATAATGTTTTACAGTTGGATAAATTTTGGAAATATGGGAGATTTAATTTGAATTTCTTTTTTGGTAATCTATGTTTTCCGAGTTTATTAGACTATGGCTCTGTTTGGCAGAGTTTATAGCTTGTTTTAAGCTACTAATAAGTTATAAGCTCTGTTGTGTAATGTTCTCAAAATAAGTTAGTAGCTTAAAATAAGAGCTTATTTTAAAACGCTACTTGAGATAGCTTTTCAAAATAAGCTAGTAGCTTTTTAACTTTTTTTCCATCTTTATCCTTATTATTTTAAATAAATGACATCCTTTACCCCTTTCAATTAAAACCCTTTTGACATTTTATTTTCATTATGTTTGTTTGTAATTTCAGTTTGATATTTATGTTTGAACATTAATTTTTGTATGAACTAATCTTATGAATTATAAATATTTTTTTACTTTATATATTTTCAAATATATGTTCTTACTTTATATTTTATTTAAATATATTGATTTCATTATTTTATATTAATATATAAACAAACCTATTTAAATTTAAAATTATTTAAATTGTATGAAGATGTCCTTTTTAGTCTTTTTATATTTATCAACTTATCAAAAAATTAATTTTACCAAACACTTTTAAGCATAACAGCTCTTCAGATTTCAGCTTCGAGCTTATATCATGTACTCCATGAAGCTATTTAAAAGCCTATGAAAGAAGTAAATCTCTAGAATCTTCACTATCATATCACTAATCTCCACCTACCGCTTGAAATAGGATTAAATGTTGAGAGCAATGGGAACTCCGATAAACTTTTCTTTTTAATAAACTTTTAAGAAGCTCGTTAATTAGTCCGACCTGTGAAAAGTCCATCTCATCCTCCTCTAGGATTTTTTTGGAGAGGGTGAGAAGGGTACTCCAACACCCTCAAACCACAATGACCATGAATGCATGAATAAACTCCTACACGTGAAAGATAAATTATACTAGAAAGATTATGTGCAACGAGTTTGACCAAGAAATAAAGTTTTCTCAAGAATCAAATTCATACATTACTATAGTAGGAGAATCATACTTTATCCACTCGACTATTCCTTTGGAAGATTGTGGTTACAATTTGGTGACATCCCTAGGGGGGCAATTTGATAAGATTTGTTTAGACTCCACTGGTGTTGCTTGATATAATTAGTTTATTTAGCTTTTACTCTTGTGGTTTTCCTTAATCTGTTAAAAATTATGTATGATACTACAATCATGTTTCCCAATAGTTATAGCATTGACCCGGATCCACCTTGTAATGTGGATCCGTGTTTATTAAGTATGTAAATTTTGTATTTTAGACACGAGTTTACAAAATAATTTGCCATATTTTCCGATGCAAAGAATGTGAATTAAACAAATATGCATCATTTTAGATTGGGCTAAGCTTATAAGTCCATGCCCAACATAATATTAGGATACGATTCACACCGGCCCAAAAGTGTAGAGAAAGCCCAATAAACTATCCAGATAAAAACCCACCTTTATACCTTAATTTCCCCAACCCTAGCGGAATCTCTGTCGTCTCCTACAGCAGCAAATTCAAAACCTTCCCGCCTCGCCGGAGCAGCCATGGGTCGCGTTCGCACAAAGACAGTCAAGAAATCCTCGCGCCAAGTCATCGAGCGCTATTATTCCCGCATGACTCTAGACTTCCACACCAACAAGAAGGTTCTAGAAGAAGTGGCCATCATCGCATCCAAGCGCCTCCGCAACAAAATCGCCGGATTCTCCACCCACCTAATGAAGCGGATCCAGAAGGGACCCGTTAGGGGAATCTCTCTCAAGCTTCAGGAGGAGGAGAGGGAGCGCCGTATGGATTTCGTCCCCGAAGAATCCGCCATTAAAATCGACCGAATCGAGGTCGATCAGGAGACAATTGATCTGCTCGCGGCAATGGGGATGAGCGATCTCCCTGGGGTCGTGCTCAAGGATGAGCAGCAATCTGTTATTGCTCCGGCCACCGCCTACGGCGGTTTCCGCGGTGGCTTTGGCGGAAGACGGTACTGATTTTGCAGTTTACGTTTCTGTCATTTTTTTTTTGATTTATGGAAGATTTTGCAGTTTTGATGGTGGGCAGTCTGGAATTTTGTTTTACCAATTGAGAAATTGTTATAGATTCAAAGTTTTATATGATTGATTGCTAATTTTGCTGTTTTATTATTGAAAGTTTCAATCTTTGGTTTTGGGTTCCTGTAAAGGCTGAACCTTTTTACTGATGTTGTTATGTTAGCATTTTAGGATGTTTCAATCTAGGTTAGTTTAATGCAGATTTTAGGAAGGTTCTGAACCTTCATAGGATAACTATGCTGAGATTGAGCATTTGTGAGTTTATATGAAGTACTAGTTAAGAAGCTAAGTACTAGGTAGTCTACTAAACTGCCTGTGAAGGTTAATGCTAAATGTGCCAATGTGAACACTAAACCTATGGTTATGCTGCATAGTTTGAAGCTTGTTGATGTTTACTTTGAGCTTGGAGATGTTGAAATGGATTCACTGTCAAGTTGTATGTGATTGAAGCCTTTATAACCTATGTTTTTCGGCTTTGTCCCTTTTGGTAGCATAGTTAGCCTATTAGTCTATTCTTAATGTAATTAACAAGGAACCAATTCTTTCTTCCTAACTGAGCATTTAGAAGGATGTACACATTGTTGTTGGTGAGACTCAATCTTTGGCCAACTGAGTTGCCCATACGGGCTTCTTAGGAACCAATTCTTGATTACCTGTAAGGGTGTCTTGATCCATAATTTTATTCTTAAAAGACAGGAAAATGAAAATCAGAGATTGAAATACATTCTGAGGAAGGTGTTGTTATTCCAAGGTGTGATTTAATGAAGAATTTGAAGAATGCAAGTGTCATTATCTAAACAAGTGGTTGGATGTCATTAAGCACCTAAAGAAACAAGTCATGTGCAACTTGAATACCTAAGCCATAATCCTCACTCACAATCAACTTTTATATGGTAGAGTCGAATTCTAAAAGGTTGTCAAGTAAATTAACTATTTAACTTTTTATGGTAAAATCGAACTCTAAAAGGTTATCATATCGAGTGAGTGATAGAACGTATATATGTAGCATGCTTATAGAGGAGCTAATGCCCTATTATGCTCTCTCTTGAGTTGGGCTGAGATGTGAAAATGCTCAATTAGAGATGTTCTCGTTTCAAATAGGTTCTTATGATGATTTAGTGATATATTTCGGAGTCTCCCCTCTTATGATTACAAAAAATAAACAATATGAATTTAACTTTAGTTAATAGGTAAATTTCAATGGATATTAAATATAATAATTTTTTTTCTTTTATACTAAAAATAAACAAGAAAAACAACAAACTACTCTAATTACAAAAACTGAAACCATACAACTCCAACAATATTAGCCATTATGTAAAGGCCTAAACCATATAGGAATTTAATGTTTTGATGATTTATTTTCTAAAGTCAATATGTGTAGACATCATGAGCCCAAAAGTAGATAAATATGTGATGTTTCCATCATAATCTTAATGTTCCATTAATATGAATAAATAAAATCAATTTAAAAGATGATTTTTTGCCAAAGTTGAACAATATACTTAAAAAAAAAAAGATAAATAAATAATTGAATAATAGTACTATATTATAGGAGAGTTTAGAAATTTCTTGTTTAATAATACATGATCAACTAAACATTTCAAAGGACAAAATGGGTAATAGGAGAGACAAGGAAGCTTTCCAAAAGCCTAGGACTATATGTTATTTTTAGGTACACAAGCCTACAACTAAACATAAGATGAGGTTTTTATAAGTATTATAATACAAACGTTAAGGCCCTGTTTGGTAAATAATCAGCCTATCAGCCAATTTTGACTTATTTGATCACTATTAGTTGTTTAGTTAATAAGCTTTTTGTAACTCTAAAATACTAAAATTCAAAAGGCTACTCAAAACAGCTTTTTCAATTAGCTTTTTGAGAACAGAAATTATACCAAACAACTATCAACTAACAGTTAATCTATCAAACAACTTTTTACAATCAGCTAATGTTATTAACAAATCATACCTTCTAACCCAAACAACCAACCCGATCAACCAACAGACATTTACCAAACAGGGCCTAATTCTTTTAGTCTTGTATTAGCCTCTAAAAGCTATCTCTAAAAAAACCTCTAAAAGTGTTGATTGCATTTTTTATTTTTTTTTTGGGGTGAATTTAAGGATCTATTAATTAGGTTTTTATTTAACTAAAGAAATAAAAAATTAAAGACCCAAATGCATAATCTCATATAATTTGATGACTTATTTGACTATTTTAAAAAAATTAATTACATATTGATAGAGAAATACAGAGCGCATCAAGTAACTCCTGACCTAGATCAAACCGTAGTTGTGTACTTCCTAACCTTACAAACTAAAAACCCAACCCTACTTGAAAGGTTAGTGACCCACGAGATGCCACTTTAGTCATCCCAACATCCTTGATCAACTCAATTTGGAAGCGTGGCATTCCAACCTAATTAGCGTATGGGTAGGTGCCAGTCGCCACACACCCCTACCTAGGGAGAATCCCAACATGTGTCCCTCCATCCATTGCTATAAAGGGCAAGTGACCCTTCAAAAAACAGGACTTCTTAATTACTCATCGACCTATTCATAATAGTCCAACCCTTGCATTCTAAGAGGTATCTATACACGAAAAATCACATACGTAAATAATATCACTTAAAAAAAACACTTCCTAATACGTTTGGATCTTTGCATAAACTCTACTGAATATCTTAAAGATTGGTAATTAACTTTACCACATATAATAGGTGTGATTGGATGGGTGGTATTTTTAAAGTTCATCTTTGATCCACATCACAACAAGTTAGAACTACTTTCTTGTGAATGTTTCGTACTAAACAAACTCAACCTCCGTTGTAAGAGATTCTTACATGTGTTACAATGTAGTATCTGTTCAGAGCTAATTTCTCAACCTACTGAAACACAAAGAGTCAACAGTCGTCTTCACTGAGACTCAAACCCACTCCCTTTCATGTGGGAGTGTAAACGGGTGCCACTAAACTCCTCCTCTTCTTCTTCTTCTTATTTTTTTTTTAAAGGATTGAATCTTAGGTCAAGTGATGAGATGGATTTGGGCAATCCTTTAAGGTGAAAACATTACTGAACCTGCAAACACAATTAAGATTTAATTGATACATCAAAATGGAGTGAATTTTTTTAATAAAAAAATATATTTTTAATAAATTAAACACATACATACAGTAAATATAAATTATGATCCATAGGGGTGGCTCTTGAATGTTCATCAATTCTCCTGCTGGCAACGAAGAGATATAGACATTGCATGTTAATGGTGATTGAATGCATCTCTGGGCAGTGAATTAAGAGGGCTAATCAGTTAATGCCTTGCATGCAATTCAATGAGAGGAGGTTGAGAGTTGAATTCAATTCTATATATTTTCTTTAATTTTATTTCAACAAATTTAAATCATTTTTACTCTAATACTTTTCTCAATCTATCTCCTCTTTAATGGTATACAATTCATCCAATTAATTAATATTCATGGAGCCAATTCAAGGACCTGACCAGACTGAAATACAAATTTAATAATTTACAAAAATAAAAATAAAATACTACACATAATATAGGGAAATTTGTTTTACTTTAATTAAAATGCTTTCTTAAATTTTCTCTTTTGCAACATAATTTTTATCCTTTTAAGTCTATGAAAGAGACGGAGAATCCGTTTAGTAGGATGGAGGTATAAAGATATTGAGAAAAATTAAGAGAAAATTAGGATTTTGTATTTTTTTTTGAGTAGTGATTTTTGATAATTAATTTTTATATATATTTTTTTTTAATTTAGTGGCACAAATTTCAAAATTTTACTATAGTTAACAAAAATTTTAGCGTGTAAATCGATACCTCTCCAATACACATTAGCTGCATTTCATGGAGTCAACTTTGATATGTCAATGTATATATTAGACAGAGTGGATGAATCTATCTATCGAGTGATTGATTTGATATGTCATTAACTATGCCTTGAGGCACATTTTTATTGCTTTGAACATCTGCTGGTCTTTGAGACACGTCTCGTGATTTATCTTTCTCACTAACATTTTAAGATAAAAACAGTTACAGAGCTTTCGAAATTAAAGTACAATTAACTTTAATATGTCTTCGTTAAGTATGACTCACTCACAACATATAAAAATGTTATGTTTTTGTTAAAAAAGAAAAAAAAAACATTATAGTGTAAGAAAAAAAAAAGAATAAATATATATTGATGAATTAGCAGACACATATTTAATCAGCTGTACAATTTAGCAGTAAGAATCGAAACAAAGGATGTGAAGACTTAATACCTTTCTCCTGGGAGTTGTCAGTGTGTGCCTATACAATGAAAATGGTCCCTTTAATTTTAATGCGACAGGTAATAAATTGCAGTAATAATTCAATATGTAATTTAATAGTAGGTGTACTATGTTTTCAATTTAATATAATTAAATAAACACAAATAATTACAAAATTTATTAATTTTATTTTCCCTTACAAATCAACATAATCTATAATAATGTCACAAACAAGTCTTGCTATTGTGATTAAAATATTGTCAAAATGCAACCATATAGCCCAAAAAGTCATATATATCAGTTTACTAACCTTTGACATATAAATGATAAATCAAGTCACAAGGTGAATAGTTATTTAATTTACAGAAAAATTTGCAGTTGTTATTCAAAAGTGTATTCTCGACGAATATCATCTTGTGACCTTAGTCAACATAGGACCATAAAAAGGTGAATTATTCTAGATTACCTATAGGGGTAGTTCAAATTGAGAACGCTAATAGGCAATGCTAATATAGTTGGACTTAGAACATTGTGACTACCAAACTAATTACCCGACCAATTCGACTGGATTGTCCCAAACGTGAATAGTTCTTACTGTCACCAGCTTGCCAACATGCTCATTGACACGTACATATTGAATTAATCATTGTCATTACAAATTAATTAAATACAATTATGTTTTTTAATGTCAGATAATAATTTTTAAAATTTTTTCGAATCCAATCGTGACAAGTAATTGAAATATACAAACTTTAGTTTAATATCATTCAATAGCATTGACTTTTTTGATAATCTTTATTTAATATTTTACCAGAAATTAGCCAGAGACTGCTGCCCATCTGGCTTTTCTCTTTATTAATGTACTACTTGTCAAAGGAAAATTTTTGCAGACTAATTAAAAAGTGAAGTTTTGGTAACTTGGACAGTTGATAAAACTAATTGTTAATATAATTCTTTCAAAACAAATTGTTTAACATAATTATAAAGTTTGAAGTTTGATTTTTTGGTTAAGCCCGTTGCACATAGTCATTTTAATGTGATTTTTCCTGTGTGATTTGTAAGTTATTATATAAAAGAGAGTTTATATCCTCTAATACATACTATTTTTGATAGTGATTATAAATTTTCTTTGTCATCACCGATTTAAAAGTATAAAAATTAATTAACATGAAAAAGTTGTCACTTTAAATATAAAGTCAATTTTTATTTTTTTTACTTCATTGCAGAAAAAGTGTCAGCAACTTGGTATCCACGCCCAAGAATTATGGCTGATTTTACTAATCAAAGAAAAAGGTGCATGCATGTATTTGCATGTAAATTTTTTTTCTATAACCACGTGATTGGATTGGCAGCCGGTTGAATTTCATCATGCACGTACGTGAACCCATACACATGCGTTTACTAATCCAATAAATTTTGAATTTTTTTTTTCAAAGATCAATTCT
This sequence comes from Ipomoea triloba, assembly GCF_003576645.1. Classification (NCBI taxonomy): domain Eukaryota; kingdom Viridiplantae; phylum Streptophyta; class Magnoliopsida; order Solanales; family Convolvulaceae; genus Ipomoea; species Ipomoea triloba. The sequence goes on from NC_044930.1 coordinate 1,098,280, forward strand.
TATAATGTGAATTGATAGTCGGTTCAACAGACAAGCGACCTGTTTCAATGATAACATGTGAACTTGTATTATTAATTTATTTTTTTTAAATTATAAGATGAGATATACAATTAGACCGTCATAATAGTGATGTTGCAATGTATATGCACGAATGCACAACATCTCATTTGAACTACTTTAATTTTGTGGTGGATAAGATAGAGTTGAACGTTGAGTTTTCTTTGCGTGACAACATGCATTGACCAAATCTCACACGGGGTTGATGGCTGGCCTTCAACATAAATCCCTAAACACAAGGGATTTGACCCAAAGCTTCATAAATATGTACACATGCAAATAAATAAAAGTATAGATATGTCAAAGGTCTTGTAGTCTTCGAGCAGCATAGCTTTGGCTTCTTGAATCCCGGGCATTGACTTTTTGTGCTTCAGTATAAACAGATAACCCCAGTGAGGGGCATAACCGGCAAAGAATCTCAATGAGGTAAACCAAAACAGGTTAAACGGAAGAGGATTTGACTGAAAGCTACAATTTGTAAGCATGTTGAAGAGTTTATTTGCACTTAAAGAAGCCATTTTCTGCATTGACCAAATAATATCATATTATTTTTATTCTCGCTTAGGTTTATAAATTGTGTTTTTCAAAAAAAAAAAAAAGGTTTATAAATTGTGTAGCATCTCTTGAAAGATTAGACCCGGTTCTTTTTGCAGATTCGATAAAATATTTGTAAACATACTTTACAAAACTGATAATATTAATTAAGATGCATTAAATGGTATTGAATAAGAAGAAAAATACATTTGAGATGGTATGGAGGTAATCCGAATCTGCTAACATCAATCATTCGGTGGAGAAATTTTGTACGTATTTGAATGAAATAAATTAAAGCTATATATATATATAGTCAATGATATTACGTGATCTTAGGAGAAATTAGGAAGGAAATTCGGAGTTTACTTATTTATTTTATTCGTTTAATCGTTCAATTTTTTTGGGTTCATTTTTAAAATATTATTTTGTATATAAATATTAATCATTTTAAATTGATAAATATATTAATTTTGATTTTAAAAAAAGTAAAAACTCAATTTTAAAAAGATTTTTGGATGTGAGCCAAATCGGGTTGAGATTTTTTACTATATGAATGGTCCAACCCAACCAAACTCAATCTAATGCAAATAGTAACTGAGTAGATTGTGAGTCGACAAGTTCATTTAACACCATTTAGAAAGTAAAAAATGCATTAATAACGCGGGCAACGCAAATTATAAAACCCGATAAATAAAGGAAATATTAATGATGGATGATTAGATGGAAAATACAAGGAATATATGTCACGGAGATAATTCTTGTATTAATAACACCGTAAGATCATTACAAGAGTGTTTGTATTTTGACAATAGAGATGATAATGTCTTAACATGACAATTAAGTAGCTATTTATACTATAAACCTTCTAACCGCCTCCTTAAAAAGGAGTAGACGGTTGTAACTACCTTAGACCGGTTCCGTGTGTACAGTGCACAAGGCCGAGGTCAGCCCAGGTCAAGGCCGCCTCTAGCTGAGGCGAGCCTAGGTCGTAGTGGCCTCTGGCCGAGGCCTCCTCTCCAATCGAGATCGTCCCGGTTAAGGTCGCTCTTAGCCTGAATTGTCTTTCGGATCGTAGTCCGTCTCCAATATATTCCATCATTTTTTATATTAATAAAAAAAGAAGAAAATAATTCATTCATTAATCATGAGTTGTCGTAAGTCAGTCGTAAGTAGAATGCCCCTCATACGTAACTTTGGAATTTATTATGGATAGCTATTGAAATTTAATAAAGGTGTCTGGTTGGATTTGTTAGAAATTTATTATTATTGTAATTAAAACAATGAAACTAACAATAACAACAACGCATTCATGCATTCTTTTTGGGTGACGACATACGCGTAATCGCTGCTCAAAAAATATGTAATAGTCCACAAACCTCATAATAGAGGTAAACTGTATTAGGAAGAACTGAACCATGTTCATCAACTTAATTGGTTACCGATTATTATAAATAAAAATGTATGGTAGTATTTTTTTATAAGTGCAGTAATAATTTTTTTTTTTTTACTATATACAACAATATAATCAACATCTTTATTTACCAAATAATATCATTAAAATATCTTATTTTAAACAATTTTTCAATTACCCAAAAAAGTTGTTTATTAAATATTTTAATTTTTCAACTCTTCCAACCGCCACTAACAAAATAAAAGCCTAGAAATGGGTTTATGCCATAACGCCATGGTTATGTTTTAAAAATTACGACCAATATTGGTTGAAAATTCATGACAAATGCTGATCTAACAACTTTTTCAATAACTTTTATTAACGAACGATATTATTGACAACGTAACTTTCAACGGATGATTATAATAACAACAAATAGTTTTTCGAATTGCTAGAGTGGTTGAAAAGTCTAATTCCTACATGAAATTTTTTAAAATTTTTTTATCACAACTTGATAATAATAAAAATAATTTCAAAAATTTTACGAATGTACTATTGGTTTAAGTGTTTAATTAATGTATAGCATATAACTCGGGATTACAACTACATGCAAAGAATGCATGTCTTAATTTCAAACCACTTGCATTACCATTTAAAACTTTGGTTGGCCACACATGTACATGTTATAAAAATGTACAAATGTGAATTTGATGGTGTGTAACGACTTTGTACTCACCAACCATCCTTAACTCACTCCCACATACGTAGTAAAATCTAGAGGTTTTCGGTTGAGCCTATTATACAAGGTCTTTTTAGCGTTGATTTGTAAGCTATTGTAAATGAGTGTGATTTACTCTATACACACTTTTGCTCTCAAATAGTGATTGCAGGTTTTCATAACGAACCAAATTAAAAGTGTTGAATGCATAGAGATGGAATAGTGTTGATTAAAATTGAATGTGTAACACATTCACGATCAAATTCATTACATACTATCTTTCTAGTGATGTTTGTTTTTATTGTGTGACTTGCGAGCTACTACTATCACAATATCTTTTATTTTCTGGTAATGACTTCATATTTTCACGGAATTAAAGGGTGTTGAATGCATGGAGATTGAGTAGATCGACGCTTAAGTGTGTAATGCATCATTTTCTTGTCCACAAAAGGGAACTTTTATCGCCCGACTCTCCCGAGGCCTCACATCCCGACCTGACAAGATAATGGTAGGGTAAATCAAGAGTAACTAATCCACCCATTAAGTGGGAGGACTCCTGTGTGGTGCCCACAAAAAAGTCCACTACATTGGGTATAATTCCTACACTCCCACGGTAAACTGTACAGACTTGATTCTATGTTCTTATCTACAATTTATCACCCAAAAACTAAGCTACCCAATGCATCATTTTCTTTTTTCCCGGTAAGGTTGAATCCCAACCCCAAGTGCTCCATCACGACCCGACTCGACAGAACATAAGAATATAAATCATGATAACTCAATCGAACACAAAGACTACTTTTGTTTATTAGGCACAAGGAGTCCCTACAGTTGGTGAGACTCGACCCTAGTCTTTCCCAATACATTATTTTTCTTGTTTTACATCTTGTCGTTGTAGTAAATCGAGAACATAAACAAATCCTTTAATTGCAAGAGGTCAAACGTGATACATACGACATGGAAGCATTGATAGATGCATATATATATATATACACATACATACAGCTAGGCTTCATCTTCGTCATCGTCATCAACGCAAAAACAGACACATAAACAGTAGCCATGGCTGACCTTATATATGTATATATGTATGTATCATCTACCAGCTACAAATTCATCACACCGACTCTCTGCACTGGACTTCACTACTTCACTTAATATATTATCGTAAATGCTTTATATATATTTACTCCAATTTTCCTTTTTCTGCATCCATCTTGGGATTTTTTCCATCAATTAATACATTTGCTGCCCCTCGATTTACTCTCTCTCTCTCTCTCTCGTCTTCTACCATTCCCTCCTTCAATTCCATTGAATGATCATTTCAATTCTTATCAATTCAATTCCCTCTCTCTCTCTCTTGCTTTCTTTCTTTACAATTACACCCCCCAACCCCCTTGATTTAATTAAGCTTTAAAGCAATCCCATCTTTCTCCTCTCTCTCTCTATATATATATATAGGCTCCTCTTCTCCTCCCATCGCCACCAACACCCATCCCTCTTCTCCTGGAGCTCCGCCGTGACCGCCACCACCGCCGCCGCCGTTTTGCTGCAAATTCCGGCCGTTTTTTCAGGTTATTACCAAATCTTTCTCAATTTTCGTGCCTCCATGTAAGATTTTTCCTGATAATATATATTATATAATAGAGCTGGTGCAAGTTGATTAGAGTAGTTTGATTGGACTGAATAATTAGTAGTTGTTATTCAAACAGATTCTGTTTGTCATTGATTTTGTGGTTGTTTAGCTATCATGAGCCGGAGGAACGGGCCGAAGCTGGACTTGAAGCTAAACCTGTCGCCGCCGAGGAGGGGCGGCGGCGGGGGGCGGGCGGCGGCGCGCGAGTCGCCGGGGCGATCGTCGACGGTGTCGCCGACGTCGCCGCCCAGCTCGTGCGTGTCGTCGGAGAACCCGGAGGAGTCCCGGCGTTACTCCAGCAGCCCGGAGGGGGCGGCGATGGTGCTCGCCGGCTGCCCGCGGTGCCTCATGTACGTCATGCTCGCCAAAGACGACCCCAAATGCCCCAAATGCAAAAGCACGGTTTTGCTCGACGTTTTCTGCGACAAGAGCGCAGGCAAAAGTAGTTAGGGATTGATTGATGGAATCATCGTCGACGTCAAGAATTAGCGGATTATTCGACCGGTTTAATGTTGAATTGAGATTGATCAACGTTAAAGTTACTACTACTGATGTATAATCATCCTATTATTATTTTTTTTATTGTTATTATTGTTATCATCTCCTTCTTCATTGTGGTAGTTCTATACTCTGTAACTGTAGGAGTATAGGCAATGGAAGTAGGGAATTAATCTGGGTTCAATTCTGTTGGTGTGTTAGTTTTTTGTTTTCTTCAATCTATCTTTAGCAGAAACCGATGTAAGCAACGGGACAACAACTCAGAATGCCCAGATTTATTTTATGGATAATTTTTAATTAGGTTATTTTTATACTTCATGTCTGCCCCTTCCTCTGCAGTCGACTTTTTTTATTTTTTATTTTATTATTATTATTATTTTTTATACTTCAATAGTATCGGCACCTCATGAGACAAATACTAATTCAGTCACGTTTCAGTATATTCTAACTTTTTGTATATTACACTATTCAAGATAAAACTAATTCAATTGTGTTTTGAGTTTCATTTTAGAGGATCTCTTCTAAAATTTTGATTTATTGGAAAACTCGTATATGTTACTTTAAGGTGCGCTTTAGGTGAAGCTCACTTTGTGATTATAGCTCGTAAAGAAACCATCGTGCTAGGTTATCCGTAGTTAATTGGCTCAAATCAAGAAGACTAATCTACAACTCATACCAGAAGTCAAACTTGAAACCTATTAGGGTTGCGTTCAAACATTTGTATGCATAGAATTTTTTATTTTTTATTTTTTATTTTGTACTTATTGCATTGATATTATTAGTATCTCGCAAAAGTTGACTAATCTGGTCCAATTTTAAGAGTTATTTCCTTTTATATACTATATTAACTATAATATGCATCTTTTATATGAGACCAATCTAATCAAGTTTTGATGAAATTTCATTCGAGAATGGCTCCACATATAGAGTTCTAACATTTATAATTGACTTTTTGCATGGCAAAATAGTTTTACGGGTATCTATATGAGTATGGATGAAGACTCTATTTGGCAAAGCTTATTTAGGAGCTTATATCTTATTTTAAGCTACTAATAAGCTATAAGCTCTGTTTGGTAATGTTCTCAAAATAAGCTAGTAGCTTAAAATAAGAGCTTATTTTGAAACGCTACTTGAGATAGCTTTTCAAAATAAGCTAGTAGCTTTTTAACTTTTTTCCATCTTTATCCTTATTATTTTAAATAAATGACATCATTTACCCTTCTCAATTAAAACCATTTTCACATTTTTTTCATTATGTTTGGTTGTAATTTCAATTTGATATTTATGTTTGAACATTAATTTTTGTATAAACTAATCTTATGAATTATAAATATTTTTTTTACTTTATATATTTTCAAATATATGTTCTTACTTTATATTTTATTTAAATATATTGATTTCATTATTTTATATTTTAATATATAAACAAACCTATTTAAATTTAAAATTATTTAAATTGTATGAAGATGTCCTTTTTAGTCTTTTTACATTTATCAAAAAGCTAATTTTACCAAACACTTTTAAGCATAACAGCTTTTCAGATTTCAGCTTCGAGCTTATAGCTTTTCAGTTTTCAGCTACTTTTCAGCTTTCAGCTACCTTTTGAGCTAGGTTTGTCAAACATAGCCGAAATGGTTAGTAAAACACAAGGGGGAAAAAAAATTAAGAAAAAACTGCGAGTGACTGTTTGGTCTGGCAAAGTATATTTTCTGATTTTCCAGAACCTAGAAAGTATACACTCGAATGTTATTGTAATTTTGGACCCACCCCCTGAGGTTACATTGGCCCATCTTAGGTGATTTTGTCGCAAAACCTTAACATTATCCATTATCCAACTGCATTTTGTTTAGTAAAATATTAACTATATTTTCATATATATATATATATATATATATATATATGCTCGTGCCACGAAAGAGATAGTTAAATAGGTGAAACATGATTTTCGTACAATAAGATTATAAATTTAATTTTTGTCAACATCCTCTGATCTTGACCGAGTTCATAGTACTGAGTTTTCATAACTAACAATTGATCTCTTTTGTGTGATTTACAAGTTATTATTCAAAGTGAATTTTACTCAATGCATACCATCATGTAGTGATTGCGAGTTTTTCTTGTACATATTCTCGCATATTCAAGTGGAATCAAAATGTTTTGTGGAATGAAACATTATAAGACCATGTATAATGTGATAATTAATATTATTAACTTGAATGTTTATAAGATTAGAATACAATTACATGCTACGAGAATGATATAGAAACAATACAAATGTTTAGAATCGTATATGAGCACACTATTTGTACAATGCTTAACACATACACCTCATATGGCTGGAGCTTTCGAGTTTTGATCCTCATTCACTCTGTTTATATCATGAATATATGTTGAATGACTTTTATTTTGACTTACGTAACTCAAAAATAAGTAATTATTTCAATATAAAAAGAGTTAGGTTATTAATATGATATTCAATATTTCATCAAATCATTTTCTCTCTTCTTTTTTTTTTTTTTTTTTTAAAAAGTCAGTTTAGTAGTTGACCAGAAAATTATATTGAATAATTTTTTGTCCTAACTAAATTTGATTATAAAATTTATAATATGCGCAACAACGAACCACGCAACAAATAGATAGCCCGACAAAGTTTTAATTTGCTGATGGGAGCATCTAGCGCCTTACTTCTTGCAAGTAGTTCAACGTCAATATTATAATAAATAATTTTTATTTTCTAATAATTAGCACAATAATTTACCACACATACAGGTGTATATCTAATTATTATATAAATAAATCGATAAATATCATCAAATATAATAAATATCATCTTTGAAAGTGTGCACTTTATAAATCCCAATTTATGATCCTAATCGACAAAGAACCACAATAAAATAAATGAACTTAGGTTGTATATAGTTGATTTAATTTGTTCAAATCATGATAGTCAATAAGTTGCTTCATTGGTAATCATGCTTTTTTTTTTTTTTAACATTGCATAACTAAGGGTGTATTTGGTTCATGGGTTTAGCTATCAGGAATGAAAATCAAAGTCATTGTTATTGTTTGGTTGACAGATTTATAGAACATTGTACTACTATGAGATTTGATTATCCTATTAATTAGAAAACTCATTCCCTAATAAAAATAAGGTTTCATTCCATTATTCTTCATCCTAATTGGTAATTTGATTTTTAAGTTTGGAGTAGTGCTTTTTTATTTATATTTATATTTTTTATTCATATTGGTGCTTTGGATGTCTTTATATTAGAATAATTTGTCTTGATTTTTTGTTCTTGTATTTTTAAAACATTTGTTCCCATTATAGGATCATACATAACGTAACCAAACAACAATATTAATAATCATTCCAATTCCATTCTATTACCAAACATGTAAAATACTTTCACACAAATACATTACTATTACCGAGTATTTGATTTTAATTCCGATTTCTATGTGCGAAGCAAACACACCCTAATTGTAATGAAAAAATATAGCAATAAAATGGTGAATGTGATGTGGTAATTAGGTGAAAGATGAGAGGGTGAATGGGTTAGGGTAAATGTGTAAATTTGGGAAAGAGGAGTGAGTTGGAAAGGGGTTTGGTAGTTCGAGCATTGAAAAAGGGTGGGGGGCACTGCATTAGATTGAGAGTCCATTAAATTAAAATGACATAAATGCCATAGTAATTGAGACAGTTGAGAATAATGAACCCAATTACAATTACGTCATATGATACAATCATAAATAGTAAAATCCCAATTTATTGTGTTTCCCATCCCCCATTCAATTCATCTTTTTTTACTTTTCACATTTTTACGACGTCGTACGCTGAGGTACGGACCACACTGTAATTTGTAAATTATAAATGAATTGTATGTTATTTTAGCTGTCTCCAAGATTTTGAGAAATTCATTCTTACTCCATAGTAAATACTAAATAAGGCCTAAGGTCTGCATCTACAACAACTAGTAACTCCGTGAAAATGTATGATCATATGAGCTAATATCATTCATTCATATATGATTATTAAGGGCAAAATATTTATATAATTGTGAATTGAATAACAATTAACAAATAATTCACTTGTCATTTTCTTAACGCAATTTATCTCTTTTATATGATTTACTAGCTATATGATCATTTTATAAGTCCATGGCAAAGTGAAAGCAAAGGGCCAACATTAAGGCATAATTGTCCCTGGCGAACTATTACACGTACCCTCGCTCCCTCCATAGTTGTTGTGACAATTCTTTGTTCAATGCCGAGTATGAAGACCTTGGAATTTACATGTTGATATTGTTCTTATTTTTGTTAATTTTAAAACTATATAATATAATAGTTTTTCCAAAAAAAAACTATATAATAGTATAAAATAAATCAAAGTATATAAACTAAATTAAATAAAAATAGCCAACTACTATGTAGTGTGATCACACATTTGTTACCATTCTAAATTATCGAGATACTATGTTGTAAAAAAATCATAAATGTTTAAAAAATTAAACAAAAATATATATTAAAAAAAAAAAAAAGAAAAGAACATTTGAGGCAATGGGCGATTGTTAAAGGCCCACTTGGCTCAATGGCATATCAAACCCAACAGGCCAGACGGCCAGTAGCGCAGCACCCATAAAGTAACAAATCACTCAATATTTCTTCCAAATTGGAATTACAAAACAAACATTTTTTTTTTTTATTTTTGGTATCAAATCTTTTACTATTATGTAATGTTTGTATGTAATTAATTACTTAATTAGTTAGAAGTTGATTAATTCACGGCTGTTATATACTCCATAAAATAATTTTACAAAAAATTAGCCATTTAGAATAGTCAGTAAGCGAACTGTTGATACATTTACAACATTGAAAGTTTGAAAGTTCTATAAGCACAACTCGTGTTGAAGTTGAGGCTATATACACGAAAATAAAAAATTAAAAGGGATGACCAAGTCCAAGTGGGCTGGAGCATGATCATTGTACCCAATACCCAATATTATAAAAATCGCTAGGCGTTTATCGGCGTCTAATTTTTTTTAAATTAAAAAAAAAATTTAAGACTTGATAAATAAAAACTATTTGATAATTTAATACGGGGTAGTTAATACAATAGCTAATAGGTTGTGGTGGTCGACCGGCGCGTATGCGCGATTTTTACAACCGTGATTGTACTAGAAAGTCATGACTTTATTTTTATCCTCTTGATCAAATCCATTGCCGCGACTTATTCATAATAAAATAATGAGAGTTTGATTCTTGTCAGGACTGTGAACTTAGATTGTTAAAAAAATAAAAATGAAATTGTTCAAAAAAAAAAATGAAATAAGAATTTGATTAATTTCTCTGCTACTTTATTCTGTCTTTTACTTTTGGGTTTTGGCTTTGTAGCGTTTTTATTGATTAGATTCTGTGTCTCCGCCTCTGCGCCCTCCCACTCTCCCTGCTCCACCACCATCTATTATCTCTCTCGCTTTCTCTTCTCTTCTCTCCTCGATCAAATCGGCTTCTCCGTCGCTGCAAGCAACGCCTCTCCGCCCTAAACCTCGACGCAGCACTGCTCAACCATGACGCTTGGCTCAGCAGGATCGAGTTGCGTGGGTGAGTCCACTCATTCCTGAACGCCGCCCCTTGATCTGCTACTTTTCTTCGTCTCTGTATCCGATGTGGTGTCGTTTTAGGATCTTCGTGATCGGATTTTGTGTTTATTTGGATTTATTCAATAGATGTTGTACTATTGCTGATTGTTTCCGATTGCCTGTGTCGTGATTGAATCTGTGAAGCGTTTTTTTACGTGATTGACGTGGCTGTATCGGTTTTGATTCGTGATTTCTAGCCGTTTTGGATGTTTTAAGGTGGATTTTCCGCTGGTTTCGAGATGAGCCGTGAAAGTGTTGCATATTGCGTGTTAGGATGGTGATGTTCAATTAGGAAATGAGCTGCTTATGTTTAGCCCTTGATGTTTAAGTAAAGTTGGCGTGAACTTCTAATTCAATAAGGTGGTGTGTTGTTTAAATATCTGCATGAATTGGCTAGATTTTTAAGCTTTTATGATGAAGGTGCTAGTTTTGTACTAGAGTTTGTCAAGGTGGAAAGTTGTGCCAGTGGTGCCCTTTGTAGTTCAATCAGTGAACATATGTGGGGTATTTGATGTTTGTGTTAGCTTGTTGTTACTGAGTGAAGGCATTTTGAGATTTATATTGATATATCAAGTGATTGGAATTGAAGGAAATGGTTGTAGTTCTAATGTTTGTGCACACTCCTTATTTGATATGGCTTCATAGCATTTCCCCCGGTCCGCTGTTATCATTAGTTGCGTGTTTTGTGAAAGTCTTTTGTGCTGACTGGCACTAATAGAAAATATGGAGAAGTTCTAGGCAACCGATTGGCATGCACTTGGAAGTTCCAAATGGTTTTTGTTTAAAACAAACTCCTGCCATACAGAAAATGCCTTAGAAATTTCATTAGTGAGTTTGGCACACTTTTAGACAGCACATGCCTGAGAAAACTTCTTGTTACTAACTACACTCAAATGATGAGGGGAAGTATGGTGCAGCCTTATAGACAACACATGCATGAGAAAGCTGTCAAATTCATGTTTGTAGTAGTTTCTGGTAGCTTGCTACTTCTGGATTTCGGTTTTCTGTTTCTTTGCTTGAATGCTATCCATTAATATATTGTTCTAATTTTTGTTTCATTTGTTGTCAATTCATGGGTTTGGATACTATCTTTTAGTCTGATGGTTTTCATTTCTTTTTGCCTTGTGTTCTGAACTTCTGATTTTGATCCACAATTTAGTTTAGTGATTTGGAGTAACTAGGCAAACAAGGATTATGGACTTATTTCATGTGTAGACTTGGGAGTGGGAATGCCTTTGAAAACTTATTAGAAGTGTAAGAACTATCTTGAAAAGATAAGGCATCTTTGTACTTGTGCTTAATCTGTCTGTTTATTTCCTAGTAATTTTAACTGCTTCCATGCTGAGTTTTGTATTGCTATTTTCACTTCTTAGAGAGTAAGAATAAAATTATAAAGGTCTCAATGTTTGAGCTGAAAAATTTTGAGGTCGTATATCAGACTGTTTTATGATCATGGTGGATATAAAATGGGACATTAGGATTTATGATGTATATAAACAGGCATGAGGTTATGAGATGATATTTACTGACATGTTTTCTTTTTTTTTTTTGTCTTATTCAACTAATTTTTATATGGTAGGACATGCTGCAATCCTTAGTGATAAAGTACCTGATGCATATTTGCATATATGATCTCAGTATTGTCTTTTTAACCTACATGTCTATCCTGCAGTTGGAAATCTTCACAGAAATGTGTTGATTTTTTCAGATATTTTTTTAATTAATTCAATGTCTCAATTATTTCAATTTCCTCCCAGTCCCTCGCAATTTCAGATTGTTGGAGGAACTTGAGCGTGGAGAAAAAGGTATTGGAGATGGGACAGTGAGCTATGGTATGGATGATGGAGATGATATCTACATGCGTTCTTGGACGGGCACCATTATTGGTCCCCACAATGTGAGCAATATATTTCTCCTTCTAGACCAACTGCATTTTTGCTTTACTTGTTTTGAGGGACTAATCTTATCTTTTCATATATTTCTGTAACTCATTTCTTCTTTATTAGTATACTGGTTTTATGCCCTTTCAATTTGTTACATTTGACCTTTTGCTTATGATCTGCTTGACATGAGACCCAAAATGAACTGAATTCTGTATATTCATTCTTGTTGATGCGTGGTGGATGCTGTAATTTAAAGGGAAATTTCTGATATTCTTATGATTTCTTTGTAGATGTTTCTTTATTAAGATTTTGCTTCTTTATGATTTATAAAGCATACATGGTGATGTGACAGAGGTGATTATTGCTAGAAGGATTCATAGCTCAAGTTGTTGTGTACACTGTTATTTATTATTAAATTTTTAATGGTCTTGAAATGATTGATTTTTACATATATAATTTTTATTGTGGAAACAACCCAAATTAATAAATAGCTTCTTGCAGTCTGTGCATGAAGGTCGTATATACCAGTTGAAGTTGTTTTGCGACAAAGATTACCCAGAGAAGCCACCCAGTGTTCGTTTCCATTCTCGAATCAACATGACCTGTGTGAATCATGAAACAGGAGTGGTATGCAAAATTGCAAAAAGCTGCCATTTTGTTATATGGATTTAAGATTTTATAATATTATTATGTTCATGAAATGCAGTTCCTTTTTTGCTATTGTAATAGGAAATTAGAGATCCAAACAAATCTACAGATTTGAGAAATGCATTGAACTCTGGTTTAGGCCCTGCCATACGAAGGATCTTGCTGTTTATTATATACAGCATTGCATCCCTTTATACCAACCTTATAAGATAAAAATACACAGCCATTAAGAGTTTCTGTTGGATGGCCTTCCATCTGTTGTTGCTTTTTCCATCTGCTAACAATGTTTTCTTGTTGTTTTGTGCTGTTGAGGGTGATGCCTAATGCCTAATATGTGGTATAGGTTGAACCGAAGAAGTTTGGTCTTCTAGCAAATTGGCAGCGAGAGTATACCATGGAAGACATTTTGACACAGCTGAAGAAGGAGATGGGATCTGCACACAACCGCAAGCTAGTCCAGCCACCTGAAGGCACGTATTTCTAGTCTACAAGTCATGGAACCGTACCGTGTAAAACTGTAATTGTGTCATGGCAGTGAAAGTTTTACGCAGAGGCTAACGTCCTCTGCTGATCTATCATGCCTTCTCAATCCCCACTTCTCTGCTTTCTAGTTTCTCCGAACAACGTTATGGAACGCTGTTTCTTTAAATGGGATTTTGTGTGTGCCGAACAAGTTTTAAATTAAATATGAATCATTTCGTCACCATTTGTTTCCTTCACAAATGAACCCTTTTCATTTCTATCTCTCTCTTCAATTTCACAGCTTGTGTGATGACTGTGATCTGAAGTGTTGGTGCATTGTTGTCATGGTTAGTAGTTGTTAGGATGGTGGTTGAAATAGATATGATTTGTTGGGATGCAGTGCATGTGAAGGGTTGTTTGTTATTCTGATTCCGTTGGATGCTTCACGTCTTTGTCACTTCATAGGCAAAGACCCATAGCAAATGTATTTATTATGGAACTGTTTATGCTTTATACCCAGTCTTATTAAAAGTAGGATACATGAATGGGGAAGATGATAGTCTTGTTGTTCAAATCAAGCACAAAACTTCCGTGTTTGGTGGGGCTATTTGTCTCTAACCGATCCATTACGCCATTATTTTAACACGGAAGAAAAAGACATTTCTTTTACTGAGTCACCGAGTCAATGGGGCCGGCGGTCAACCCATGTTCACACTCCCTAACAACTATCAAGGCTCACCAGTATTCTCCATTTGAAAGAAGAGTTTTTTCCACTTTTTGTCCTATGACTTTAGTGTCTCCGTCAATTTAGGTACACGACTTTCATTTCTGACATAAGTAGTGTTTGACTTTAATTTTTTTGCCACTTTTAGTCCTTGACTTTGATTTTTTTTTCCACTTTTAATCCTTTCGACCATTTGAGCTACAACTTTTAATCGAAATCAACAAACTGTTGTGCCATTAAGGTTAAATAACATTTAATGTATTTAGGGATTTATCTATAGACAATTTTACCCTTAATGGCACAACAGTTGTTGATTCCGATTAAAAGTTGTCGCTTAAAAAGAGAAGCAGAACAAGCACATAACGTTTCTTTTTCCTATTTTTTATCTGATTTTATTTATAAATATATTTAGCGCTTTATCAAAAGACACTTTTACTCTTAATGGCACAACAATTTGTTGATTTCGATTAAAAGTTGTCGCTCGGATGACCGAAAGGACTAAAAGTGGAAAAAAAATCAAAGTCAAGGACTAAAAGTGGCAAAAAAATTAAAGTCAAGCACTACTTATGTCAGGAATGAAAGTCGTGTACCTAAATTGACAGAAGCACTAAAGTCATAGGACCAAAAGTGGAAAAACTCTTTGAAAGAATAAAAGGTTTACTAGACGTTTCCCTATTTAGTTTGGTGGGATGGCACAAGGCACCAAATAAAACAATAAAATAGAATTAACCCCTTTTAGGTAATCGAATGAGTAGAACATGATTTACGTATCAGAAGGTTGTGGGTTTAGTTTTTACTTGCGTTTTCTCGGTCAAGTTTGCCTAATTCATCAAGTCTATTGCACAGAGTTTTAGGTTTATTCGATTTCTCGATTTCCGCGCTTACGTAGTGGACTAAAGTCAATGAAGTTTGTTTTTATTTTAGCTGCAGTAGGGATTAAACAAATGTCTTAATAAGTAAAAAAGAAAGGAGATAGTTAGGGGCACACTGAATTAGAGAAAAAAGTAATATAAAAAGTTTATCATGGCTTACAAGAATTAGAATCAAATATAAACCATAACAATTAATACACCGAAGAATTACGTTACCCCACTGCATTTTTTAATGCACAAATTGCTAGATTATGTATAAACACGTTGCTTTAACGTTTGGTGTATTAAAAGAGATAATCAGATGTTACGAATATGATTTATATCATTCCAATTTAGCCCTTCGAGATTGAAAATTGCGAAAAAACCCAAACAAGCATGTTGTTGAAAGAGGAGAAAAGTAGATAAAAAGTCAACTTAAAATTTGCTTTTACCATTAAGGTGAGAGTTAAATTCTTGTCACAAATATTTGAGGTTTGAATTTAAATTGAACTTCTTTGTATTCAGAAGTGTACAATTTGGTGTTAAGTTTTAAAATTATATTAGTTTAATTTACCTTTTCATGAGCCTATAGAAGGTTTATAGAGTCTAATATATAGTCTAGTAAAATAAAAAAATCTTATTTATAAGTCAATTCCTAGGTGATATATTATGGGCAATGGCACAATGTTGAGCTTTGGTTATTGCAATGTGAGAGTTACACCTAATATGGTGGGCTCATTGTTTGACACCAGACACTGATCTTTTTATCTAATGGACTATTGAGTTAGCATAATTTACATATTTACTGTCCTGTTAGGGTTAGGGTGTGAGGATAATGGCGGAAGAATTCCGTCATTTGTGGGTTAAAAAAAAAAAAGGAAAAGAAAAGGGGAAGAGGGACTGAGGGAGGGAAGTTAAAGAAGGGTAGTATAGTAATTTGGAAGTGCGAAAACGCAGAGGCCCACTTTGTCGAATGCAGAAAAAATCGGTTCACATTGCGCTGATCACCTGTCACCGCTCCACGTCCTTGTCCCCATCTCTACGCATATACGCTCTGTATACGTATAAAGTAACCTTCCGTATAAATATACTGTCGTGAAACCCTAGCTGCTCTCACCCTACCAATCGCTTTCACCTCACTGCCTCGATCTGGAGTCCTTAGATTCTCTTCCATGGCCGCAGGCTCTCCCCCGACTTCGCCGCCCCAGGAGGCGCCGCCGCTCCTACTTGATACTAAGAAGCCGATTCGGATCCGCTCCGTTTGGGCCAAAAACCTCGAATCCGAAATCTCCTTGATCCGTGGTCTCGTTGACCGTTACTGTTTCGTGTCCATGGATACTGAGTTCCCCGGCGTGGTTTTCCGGCGGGAGCTCCGGTCTCGGGACCCGGACGAGCATTATAGAACTCTGAAGTCGAATGTTGATAAGCTTAAACTCATTCAGGTTGGGATTACTCTCACTGATGCACAAGGAAACCTACCAGACCTTTCCTCCCCTTTTCGCTACATTTGGGAGTTTAACTTCTGTGACTTTGATGTGGCGCGTGATGACCACGCTCCTGGATCCATTGAGCTTCTCCGGCAGCAGGGGATTGATTTTGAAAAAACTCAAGCTTTTGGCGCCGATACCGCCCACTTTGCTGAGCTAATGATGTCTTCCGGCCTCATCTGCAACGATGAAGTCACGTTCATCACCTTCCACAGCGGCTATGACTTTGGTTACCTGATCAAAGCCCTCCGCGGTGGCTGTGACTTGCCTGGGACACTAGGGGAATTTCTGGAATTGCTCACGGTGTTCTTCGGCAATAAGGTGTATGATGTCAAACATTTGATGAAATTCTGCTCAAATCTCCATGGTGGGTTGGACCGTGTTGCCAGTATGCTTCAGGTGAGCCGGGATGTCGGGAAGTGTCACCAGGCTGGCTCGGATAGCTTGCTGACTTGGCATGCTTTTCAGCAGATCAGGAAGACATACTTTGAGGACAAAGAGGCTCTTACTGAAAAGTATGCCGGCGTTCTTTATGGGTTAGAGATCTTCTCTCCGTAGGCTCTGTAGATTATGAGTCATCGGTTGAAATTTCTCAGTTAAGCTGTACAATCAATTTGCTTAATATTAAAAAAGAAAATATGGTTATAGTTTAATTGCTCCTTCCCATGATTGATCTTTATCCTGCATTTTATATATTTTTATGTGTGTGCATTTGATCACATTGAATTCTGACTTAAAACTTGATATGTCTGTCAGTACTCTGGAGATGAAAATTTAGTAGTAGAACTTGTAAATAACACAATTTCAGATTCAAATAGGATCTGATCTTAATTAATCTGTGGATTCCTTGTGAATGTATTGATATTGAACCTTTCTCCATGTCCTTGGCTTAAAGACCTGAAACCCATAGTACATAGGTGAAATCATTCATTGAATTCAAATTTTACATTTTTAGAATTTCTAACAAACAACTAATGTCAAATTCAGGGATGGGTGTTACTTGTGATGAGTTTAGGTGTTTTGATGTTAACTATTATTGAAGCTGGAGCTTTCTGGATTGTTTGGAATGGAAATCATTCATTGAATTCAAAGAGTAACAATTTAACTTTTTTTTTTTTTTTTAAAGATTTCTAACAAACAACTAAATGTCAAATTCAGAGAAGGGTGAACTTGTGATGAGTTTAGGTGCTTTGGTGTTAAATATTATTGAAGCTGGTCCTTTCTGGATGGTTTGTGATTTCATTACAAGTTGAGTTGAGAAGTAAGCAGACAAAAGTTGGATAAGAATTGGTTGTTCAAAGTTTGTCTTTTTTAGGCCTTTTATTTTACCAGGTGATTTGGAATGTGTTCGGGGGATGCTGGTGACTGAAGAACTCAGTGGTTCTGAAATCATGCTAATAAATGACTTAACCTTTTATGAAGTTTGGGGCAGATTACTGGGAAAAGTTCATTAGAGTTGGAAGTTGTTTGCCTTACTTCTCAGACTGCTTACTGTCTGTATTTCCAATGTTATCTGATTTAATGTTGATGAATTACAAGTTCAATTAACAGATTAAAGACTTAGAGCGTGATAGGTGTCTTGTAGTAATCTTTTTATTGTAATTCAGGATCTATAATGATGTTCTGAAATTGTTAGGTGGATTAAGATCAATTGGTTTCTAGCTGCTCATTATCAAATTTGTATCGTCTTTGGCTGAGGAAAATGCTAATTTGGTTTGTTTGAAGAATAAATTATGGAAATTTCTGATTTACTCGGTCTTGACTTATGAACCTCCAAGATTAGGAAGTTTTGGGGTTATTAATAAATTTGGCTTCAATAAATATTTGAAATTGTGCATTTTTTAAGCACTGATGATGCAAGAGGCTACTCTTAAAAGTTAAACATGGAAATGCTCTTCGACATTTATGATCTTTAATTCTTTATATCATGGAGGAACTTAAATAGAGCACCCATGCTCTGCTTTCCTCTTAGATTCTTTTCTCTCCATTTTCCTAATATATGCAGAAGTACATGGTTTTATGTAATCCCGGTTTGAAACAACACGTTAAATTTGATCCCATAAGCTAAAAGGGGGTTCTCTCTGTGCCCATGTAAGCACCATTCCTTTTAACGATTTGGTTCATAATACACTGGATATGCATCATTATTATAAAAATTTTGTCAATGGAAATTATATGCAGGAACTTTAGAAGCACGCATAGGACTTGAGATGGATTGAATTTTTGGTAACCATGGGTTCAATAATGTGTGTTTATGCATCATTTGCCACTCAGTGTCCCAGCAGTCAAATGCATTGGTGATCCGAGGTGTGGTTAGGATTTCCCTGTTAGCCTTAACCAACAGGCAATGCGACTGGCAAGGGAAGTGAATCAAACAACTCTGAGGGAATTGAGCAACATTGTATTCTTTTCCTTATCTATTTGGAAAGGTATGTTCTCTGTCTACTTTACTCAAGTAATAAAGTTCATTAAGGTGTAAATATAAAATATTAGAATCTGTTATGTTTGGTCCTTTAAAAGCCCTTCTGAGTTCTTAGGAGTAACTTTCTTGAATACAGTCATATAGTGGTTTGGGGACTAATGGGATAGGCTTAATTTCTTCAAAGGCAGAGGTTTTTAGGAGAAAGGAGCATTCTCACTTGAAATATGACATTTGGATAGGATTTCTTGAACGATGATGTTTGCTTCATCATCCTTGAGAGCTTGAAGGTTAAACATCAATATGTTCTAAAATCCACAATTTTCTGAACATGTTTTACTGGAAATTTATGTCAGAAAGTCGTTACAATTTGGGTAAGATTATGTTTTACTTAGGGTTGCGCATGCACGTGTGTTTGTGTGTTTGTACATGTATTCATACTGTGAAGATGCCGTTTGCTTTTTCTCTTCCTTTCCGATTTCAAAGATGATCATTACATCTTCAGAAGTTCATCTCATTTCGGCACTTAGGGTTTATTCGTTTTCATGTCATGTATTTCTACCCTCTTATTTGCCTTTCCATCAACTATGGCATCATGCAATTTTTAATTTCTTAGCATTTAAATGCATAAAAGTTATCTGTGCCTCTGTGATATAACCTTTTCTATTTTCAACCATCATGACGATTTTCTGCACCCATTTAATGTCTGTCCCAACTTCCATTAGGAGTAGAATGAATTTCATTTCATAATTTTCTAAAGTTTTTGGGATTTTTCATCCACTCAAATACTCAATTTCATCAGAGTAAAGTTGAGTGGTGAAATTAAACCAAACCACTTATTGCCAGTTTGGCCAAGTTGATTAGAAGAAAAATGGTTTATTTTTGAAATAGTTTATATAAAGATCTTTTCAGAATATATTCTATTGTGATTATTTAGAATAAAAACAGAGCTTTCAAAAAAAGCCTTAAATTAGTGCTTGTTAAGTAAAGGCAAATTGTCTCTTATCTACTCCAAAAGCCACTTTTTAAAAATCATTATTGACGTAACATATGGCTTCTTCTTGGAGTAGATAAGATGCAATAAATTGCAGGCAAACAAGCACTTTCAATGATCATGAGAAGCTTGTTCTAATTTAGTCGTTTACCCTTTTTTCCATGAATTGGATCCTCAGGGAATAATTTGAATATGGTGGTGGCTATAAAGGCTTCATGAATAATCACCCTTTGCTGTCAGCCTGTCATTTAAGGAATTTCATGATGCTCGGGTCCAATCTGGATGTACTTATGTTCTTGAATTCTTATCTAAGCCAAGTGAAGTTATTGAACATATTAAACTTCTGTGGTTGAATAAAATAAAAAATTGTTACTTTTTATGCACCGTAGTTGTAAACTGAAATACCCTACTTAGTACTTACTGTTTAGTTTCTATTTTTGATGAAATTCTGTCTCTATTTCATTTAAAGAGTCATGATAGAGGCCAAGAAAGAGATGGTGACTTATGAACAGAGCAAAGCTTGGTTAATATTCCATTAATGTTTGAATGGAGAAAATGGTTGCCACTTGCCACATCCATCATGGCTACTCTGCCCTACAAATCAATCAGGTATTTTTAGCTTTTTGTTCCAAAAATTTGATTGGTTTCAACTTTCACTTCTATGCACGTAGTAAAATGATGACAGTAACAGATGAATCATATTTCAACTTCACTCGTAAAATTTGGGTTATTGCTCTTGTTTGGTAAAGCAGCGTTTTGATCAGCAATCAGTGCCAAATAAGTGTTTGGTAATCAACTGATTTGATTAGCGTTTTGGGCTCAAAACGCTGTAATTCTAAACGACGGCTTTTCTGAATAAACCGCATTTGCTCATTTTTGTATGAAATGTACTTTGTATGATTGCTTTCATCATGCCAGATGAGTGATTGCTGTTGTTTTTATCATGTCTCTTAAAAAGCTACCAAAGCAGTATTCTCATGCCCACCCCATCTTCATCTGCAGGATTGCATGCAGGCCATGGAAAAGGAATCCATGATATATGCAGGATTGCACCCCAACCCCACTCATATCATGTATGTATAATGTATTTATATATTTGTTTTCAAAACCTGCTATTCAATATCTCCAGTACTGTGAGACTAATCTGGATTCAACCCGAAAAGTTTTGACTCCCAGAACTCTTTAACGTGACTTGACTTCACAAATTACAGTTGTATTAGCAGTTTGCTTATCAACTGTATATGATAATCGTGTTAGATTTCAACATATTTAAAGTCGAAACTACCATCAAACCCTTTCCCATGTTTAATAATTATGTTACACATGTGTGTCTCTCCATACATATGTTTATATATCTTAGTGAGAGATGCCTAGGATGTAGTGGTGCCCACAAGGACCACCTTCACTGTCAGCTGTAATTGGTCCCTTATTCTGAGTATCCAATATCCACACACACATTATATACAGCAATTTAGTACCATCAAAGCCATGTCTTGTAGGCTTAATATCATCTGGGCCATCACAACTTGGGTCAATCTATCAATAAATGGTCCATGTATAATAAATGTGCAACTAGTTTCGATAAATTCTAAAACTTGTGTCGACCCATTGCTGTGGCAACGTGGCATTATCTCTAAGATGTCACAACTCATTATCCTCACAAAACATGCCATTAAAATGTGTACTTTTATTCCGTTGGTTCAACCAATCACACTAAAGTCTTTCTCTAGTGACAGTGTGGAGGCTCAAATCCTACTGGGAATCTGGAGGTTGTTAAGAGGTCTTGATCGATTAGAGTCTATGAAGAGCCTTTATGTGTAGAGTATAAAAGCAAGATGTGGGAACTTGAGAATTGAGAGAGCCACTTGTGATTTATCTCCTCTAGCGGCTCTTGGGTAGGGTTTTGGGAGCTTAGGATTAGTCTGACATGATGACTGATATTAATGTTTTTTGCACCGAATATAATTGTGCGTGCTTTTTGTATTGTATTGTATATTATTGACGATGATTTCAATTTTTACCTTATACAAATATGATAAGCATTGGTGTCATTTGTACCAAATACAGTTATGTATACATTTTTGGACTATACCCGACACAATAATGTATGATATGTATGGTTATACCTAGGGTAAAATGTATCGTTGGGTGGTATCCAATACAATCATGTATATTATATATAATGTAAAAAATAGTGGTGTGGATCAATATCTGAAAATTTTTCTAAAATTGTAAGTGGATAAAATCAACTAAGGTTGCAGATGAGTATATTGAAGGAGAGTCCCTCTCATGGGGTCTCCATCTGTTTCTTGGGATGCATATGCGATGCACGTGACTGATATTATTGTGTTGTATGCATCACATGATGCTCAACCCCACACGCCCACGCCTCCACTTGCTATATAGTCTTTTTATGTACTCTTGCTTCTTAATTAGTGTACTTATTACTTGTAAACCACTATTATTTTTTACTTTCAATTTCATGTGCCTGGTACTTGCACTAGTTAAGTTCACTATTTATGTGCTTATAATCATCAAGTCTAAGAGTACTGGTTTATTTTCTTGTGATTTTTTACTGGTTAAGATTACACGGTGGGCATCACTCAGAACGTACATTTGAATAGCGATTGCGGACTTTCCTGTAAATTAATATTAAAGTAAATTATCAAGTTAATATTGTAAGAACCAAGTAAGAATGTGTTAGCGGTTGAAAGCGGTTCACCTTCTAATCAACCACTCTCTAAAAGGTTGTTTAGATAAGTAACAGTCGTTCAGTAGCAATATTTGGGAGAAGATAAGTCACAGTCAAAATTAGAGAATTTAAGTAATCACAACTTTTAGTCCTTTTATTTATTTTTCTTTTTTTTTTTTTGAAAACATTTTTCTTTCTCTAATAAAAACAAGATATCCAACAAAAGTTGTTGTCATTAATATTTTGTACAACACAATGTAATTCAAATCGAAGTCAAAGGCTTAAAAGTTGGTCATAGAAGTATAACTTATGAGCATTATGTTGCTGCTTATACACTCTTTAAATTACTTTCATTATTTTGCCAAGGTGACAAGGATGAAATGGCGTTTCTTGATGATGATCTAATCCCAACACAAGAAGTGAGACAAAAGTACAAAGGGTACAAATAATTTTTTAAATAATGTATTTGGTTTGTCCATCAATACATTGGCAAGACCTACATACCAACCCCACCACCAAAATCTTACTAGCTAATTAACTATGTATTGAGCGTGTGTTTAAGTTGTATTGAATCTATAAATCAACATATATAATGTTGATATATATGTGCCTCTATTCTCATAGTTTGTATCAATGTATTAGTTCAATATTTTTCATATATACAATATTATAGCGTATAATATAAAGTATATTGTTACAATAAAAAAATAAATGCACGATTTGTTAATTTAACAGAGTAGAGATTTTTATTCTTTAGTCTTAACAATATGATTCCATGCTAGACAAGATAATGAAAGGAAATTAGAAATTGTATGCTCATGCCTGACTAGTTTATTTAATATTTTGCTATTATGAATTTCATATAATGGCCTTGAAAATTATGGTTTAAATTTTATAGTGTCATATGTGAGGGTGTATATTGTATGTAAATGTATTTTGTACTTACTAATTTGGATTCTCCTCTCTTTATATCTTTAGCTAAGCATATAAAATGCTCGCACAAGCTTAGCTCAGTTTAGTAGGCAGTATTTGAGAGAAGAATTAAGCATATACAATATATTTGAGTCACATCTTAGAATTTAACTCATTCGCGAAGTCTGCATTCAACAATTTACTTTCTCCCCAAAAAGTATAGGATTATGGAAAATTATCCTTACATTCAATGATTTAGCTCGTTTACATCAGAATCAATATGGTGCATTAAAAAGTAGATACATTCGTGTGTGTATATGAAATATGTGCTGTGTGCATATTAAGTATGTGTTGTGTACATGCATATATCAGTCCTTGTAGTTGTAATAAATTTTGTCTCCTTGATGAGCCACCCTCCTCTTTCACCATTGAACTACTCAGCCTTGTAACATTAATTGCCTCATTAACAAAACCCAAGCCCCTCCCACCAAACCTCTCTACTCACTATTCAAACTTCCATTTTTCAATTCTTCCCTCCCCACTCCCCTCTCCCACTATTTCATTCAAACCTCTCCCCCTTAGCTTCTTCTTAATTAATTACCTTTCTTGAAAAAAAAAAAAAAACCCTTAGCTTCCAAAACTATGAAGCTCATCCCTTTCCTCTCCAAATCCTCAGAATCCACATGGCCATGGCAGTGCGGCGTCAGCAGCCCCAAAACCCTCTCTTTCCGAGCAGACGACGCCGTTTTCGCCGCCGATCAGTATTCTTCCCCGGATGATGACTCCGTCGAGAAGGTCATCAAAGGGTTGCGCTCGGAAAGGCTGTTTTTCGAGCCCGGACACACTAGCTCCAAATTGGATGAGGCGGCGGCGGTAGAGGCGGCGGAAGAATCTCCGTTGAAGGAAAGCGTGGCAATGGCGGTGGAATCCACCGACCCTTTTCTCGATTTCAGGAGATCAATGGAGGAAATGGTGGCAGCCCACCATAATCACAGCCGTGAAGATAAAATCGAAGAAGTTTTGGATTGGGAGTTTCTTGAAGAACTCTTGACTTGTTATCTCAAAATCAACGGAAAAAACAATCATGGCTATATCGTTGGAGCCTTCGTGGATTTGCTGGTTTCCCTCTCTGCCCATTCTTCATCTCATCATCATCATCATCATCATCCCGCAACCCACGAAAAATCTCCGGCCGCCGGCGCCGGCGCCGCCGTTATAATTCCTCCGTCGTCGTCTCCTTCTTCTTCAACTAGCAGTGATGAAAACTGTTTGTTGTCTTGTACTAACAGCCATTCTTTTACCTCTCCTTTGTCTTTCTGCTCTTCCACTTGTTCCACTAGTCCCTGTTTGTCTTTTCCTCAGGAAGCTCAGGATCGAGATTGAAAGATTCTGCAGACATCCTTAATTATATTTTATTATTATTTTTATATATGACTTGAATTGGATTCATTTAAAGAGAAAAAAGAAACAAAAATGGAGAGTTCCATTTATATTAATTATAGTCTTGTATGCTTACTATTCTACTGTTCTCCATATGTGTGTTTTGATGAGTTACTTCATCCAGCAATTCGTGTATACAGATTCGTTAATAGGTTAACACAATTATGACATGAACACGTCAATGAGCTTACATATAAGTTATTAGCACACAAAATTAAGGATCCCTCACATCTCCTGTATGAGAGAGATTAGTTGATGAAGTAAATCGCTAGATGTGTCTCAAATGTTTTTTTTTTTTTTTTTTTGTTCTGAGTAGGATTCGAATCCTATACAATTTAGTTGCTAGCAAAGTCTAGTTTGTAAACGTATTCTTGATTGGTTGACCAGTTAGGCAATATTCTGGAGGCTTGTGTTTGATTCTATATGTGTTAATTAACTAGTTGTGTTGAAATTAACTATAGATATAGATGTATTCCTAAGAGGAGAAAGAATTAGGCGTACTACATTAGATATTATATGTTCCACTCATATATATTTTAATTTATTCATAATTTTAATTTATTAATTAACTATTGATATGAATAAAATATAAATAGTTGACATGTTGATTATCTTGATTGAATAACTATCTAATCCTGTTTCTCCTAGGAGTAATCAAATTTTTGTTAGGTAACAACATAGAGATTGTGAAAAGAAAATTGAGAGCATTAAGAATTGGTGCAGCAGTTGTTGGAAGATGATGACTATATATGAATATATACAACTACTGCAAAATAATAATGGAGTATGGACCATTGGATGCATGGGAGAGACCACATTGCAGTTAACTAAAATATTAATTATACTTGCCCAAAAATAATGGTCGAGTGAGTGAAGCATGACTTCTCATATCTATCGATTACTAATTGATTCCTGTCAATACTTTCTATGTCAAGCTTATAGCACAAGGTCTTTCTAGTGCGATTTATCTCTTCTGTGTAATTGCGAGTTATTACAATAAAACTGAGGTTTATACAATGCACACGCTCGGATAATGACTCTCAGTTTTTTTCGTAATTCGAAAAAAAAAAAACTGTAGGACTGAAAGTAATAATAATAATCACAGCCCCCAGATTTGAAATTGTTGGATGGTCATTTTCAATTGGAAAGTTACACAACACTGTGGCACAGATTTATTTTTTGGCTGGGAATTGGCCTCAACTGGTCCTGCTGCTACAGCCTGATAAATCTGCAACTTTACCATAAGACCTAAAGATTGATGGATGACCTAAGTGAAAAATATATGACAACTTTTATCTCTATGTCCCCTTATGGCAACCTAATATGTGATATATAGGGTTTTGCTACTCTTTCTTCTAAGATAAAAAAATAAAAAGAAAGACCTTTAAATTTGAATCGAAAGGAGGGAGATGCACTACTCGAAGGTATCATATGAGTGAACCTCACCTTATAACCCTAATTAGCAAAGGACCACAAAGAGGTAAATCTTCGGGGTGAACCTCACCTTATAACCCTAACCAGCAAAGAATTACAAAGAGATAAATCAGCCTAGGTTGTCCATAACTAACTCGCACAAACCTAGCTAAAAAGTTAATAGTCCGGGGAATCAAATTTGGAACCTTGTGGTTACCAGGCCAACAACCTGAACTTTTTCTTATTTTTTGGGGTGGTTAAAATGCTTATAGTTGAATTAGATTAGACTATTGTCTCACTTCTCCAACAATCAAATCCCTTTCTTGCATTGTGAATATACAATGAAATACATATAATTCAAGAATGGAAGAACATTAAAGATATTTTGTTTAGAGGGGGTATGTAGGGAACCTTATCACCCTCAATCCTCACTGGCCAAATTAAAGGGGATCTTGAGCCCTTCACAGTGATGTCTACTGGGCAGCAAAGTTTTGTAGGAAAAATACAAAGAAATGACAAATATTCTCATGGGTGTGGAAGAGGGCATGTCACTGCCACTGCACAAGGTAGATTAAACTGCTCCACTTGTTGGTTTATGTGGTCCTTTTTTGTGATGTTCTGCATTTGCACTCCTCAATCTCATATTTTGCAGGATATCTCATATAAATCTAGTGAATCTCATCCATCTCTACCAATTTCCCTTTCCATTGTGCAATAATGGAGTTCTTGTTTTAATTAGTTTAATTGTATCGTTCGTTAAATTACATATATCTATGTCACATAAAGCTAATCAGATTAAAGGAAAGTATTGACTTTATCCTATCTAACGCAACATCAAACATATGTAAGTCATATGTAAAGAACGCATGATTTTCAGCCAATCAATTATTAGAAAATGATTTGTCTCTTTATGAGCATAACACGCTTCACAAATTCAATTTGTTTTATGAAGCTCTAGTTTTGTATAGCTAGAACGAGATTATGATTCAGAACCTAATAATCATCTCTATCTTGAATTCTTTACAAAGTCACTAGAGAGTCACTTTCTAGCTTAAGTGTACCATATCCTTCAATAACCGCTCCTGAGACACAACTCAACTGGTTAACCAATTCAAAATAATGTTCATAAACTTTACTTTGCTAATAGCCACATGTATGAAAAGCTGTGAAAGGTTCATAAGTTTGGAATTCAAACTTATATCCTTAAATAACCTTTCCCCTAACATAAATGCAAACCACAAAAAATGCCCACAACGTAGGTGAGAAAGAAATAGATATAATGATATTTTCTCCTCCTGAATTTGACGTCATAATAAAGCTCCTTATATTCATTGGTTATCCATAAATTGACTAACACTCTGTTATTTTTTAATAATAATTAGCAAACAGAATCAATCTCATACTATTACGTAATACGATAAATATTAATAAATAAAATAAAAAGAAACACTACAACTAACATCAATCTTAAAAAATACCCATCTTATAATTTCAAGACTTTACATGATTAATAAAAATCTCAACGACAAAACTCCCAAACTAAAAAGTGGAGAGTTGGAATAACCAAAGCTTGCAACATTATTGATGTGGATATAATAGGATTCCAAGGAAACATCCTAACGTAAAATGCTCCGTTGTTTGTGCTCTCTCTCCCTAATTTCAAGTCATTAATAATGTAATACAAAAATATTAAACTACTACTGCTGCATTTAGTAAGTACTTGTTTTGGTTAGTTTAATGTATAATTACATTATCATCTTATTATTAATTAAGTTATTAACCTTAATCTTGATGCCAAAGATTCTTGCCGAGCGCCGAACCTTCCAAACCTTGTGCTATACCATTTTTTCTGTTCTCTTTTCTATGAAAAAATAATTAATGTCGCATTAAACAAATGGCATGTGATTACCTAGTAATTAAAAGCAACAATAAACAATATAGTATATATACTAGGCATATATATACTAATCCTTATTAGTAGATCCGATCCAGAAAACAGGCAAACCAACCCTAAGGCATTTTACTCTGCAGACTCCAACTTGTCAAATCCTTTGGAAACCAATACAACTAAACTAAAATAATAAAAAATTTATAAAATGGCGTAAATAAAAATGTTGGTATTTTTAAAATGAAAAATGATGATATGTCATATACTAATATATTTGTAATTTTTATAAGCCGCGTAAGTAGTTGTAGTGGTCTCGCGTTAGCTTTCTTTTAAGAAATTAAAAGACCTAATTCGAGTAACTGATTTAGAGTTAAGAATCGACATTGAACCTACTTGAATTAAGGGAGAACTAAGACCGATCTTATAAAAGTGAATAGTCGGTTCTAATCCCGTTAGAATATATAATAACTAGATGCTAAATGCATTACCATAATCATGGGAGATGGGTGGTGATTTTGTGAGGGAGTGAAGCTAGGTAGCTAGGGTCATTTTCATTTTAATGAGCCATTAATTTTAGTTTCAGTTCCCAAGAAACAATAATTATCCTGAAAATTATGACCAAAACCAAATGCTATGGGAGTTGGTTTGTCAAATCTATCCTCTATGTTCATGGCATTCAATGCTCCCACTTGGGCCAAGGCCCAATACCCACTTCTCATAATGCCCTTTCATCATCTCTGAATACCATTTGCTTCCATATACACATACACCTCTCACCAGATCTTTATTATAACTTTCATGTCTCATTTTATCATCTCTTTAAAAAGTTAAAAAGTAAAAATATAATATATGAAATTCTTATTTACTTTGCCCTCGTGATATATCATTCGGTATTTTCACTACTATGAAAATAATCTAAATTCAACAGAACTCTTATTTAGAAGAAGATTTAATCTAATTTTTTTTTAACATAACGTGTGCATCACCTTGTATTCTTGTCATTGTAAAATTAATTCAAATTCTGTCAAGTCACGTTGATAGAATTTATTCATGAAAAAATTTGACCTAATTTCTTTTTAACATGACACAGAAGTAGTACAAGAATAGAATCTCCCATTCTCACAATTACATTATGCTTGACAAGTGATTCTACAAGAAATTAGGTTGGCAACCCTAGGGTAGTGTTCTAGTGAATAAACAGTTGCACTTGAAACTCTCTTCCAGTTACAAGGTTGTTGGGGTTAGGTTTATTGTGCCTAAAAAGATAAGTTCAGTGTTGACTTAAAGTTAAACAAACTCAATTTATCTTCTTAGGAGTTTAAAGACAGATTTATAGGTGCCAAAAACCTAGGCTAACACTATAAAAAAAATTGTTGGTTTGAGGTGAATTGAAGAAGTGGTGGGAGGCAGCTAGCTTGAAACAGTAATATGATGGACAACTGGAGAAGATCAGACATTGAAATCTTCCATTCTGCACTAATCATGGCGCTCAGAAACATCAGATCTTCATGAATGGAATGGATGGATAAGATATCACCATCCATCTGACCTACATCTATTTATTTACACCAGTTATTGCAAGTCAGGCAGGGAGAAAAGATTCACACAGGCCCCTCAAAATTATATACTTGCTGCAACAGGCAAAACTTGAATTTCTGATATGATGTGCTTGTTTCTTTCTTTCTTGGTTCTGGGGATTTGAGGAGGAAAGTGACCTGTGCATATATGGGTTTCATTTCCCAACCCAATTACTTGAAACAGCTGAATGAGATTTAATTTTCTATCTTCGAGGGTGGGTTCACACTTTGACAGACAAAACTTTACATCTGTCTGCTCTGCTAGCTTCTCAACATCATGCCTTTAATTGTCTTTAAATATTAATAGCTAGTTTCTCAACTTGATTTTTAAGTCACTCTGGATCATGATTTGTTTTAATTATCTATAAAAAAAAACTCTTAATTCAAATATATGCAATTGTGTAAATCTTTTTTCTCTCTAGAGATGTCAATCAGGTCAGCTCACTCAATTTAACTCTAAACCTTAAGATGTTGAGCTTATAAGGCTAAACCTCTAAACAAAAATTTTTAGAAAATGAGGGTGAGTACCCACATTCGTTGTAGTAGGCTGACTGGATGAGTTTTGAAAAAATCCACCCATGTCGTCCAAGGTTTGGGATTTACTTCATAACATTTAAATGATACAAGTCACTTAGCTACTTTTTAAGTTCGCTATGCGACATGTAACTATGTAATGTTATGTCAATCGGGCTAGTCCATTTGGTTTCAATTTCGAGATACACCTACCAGGATCCGAATATTATCGAATTATCGATTCAGATTCTCTTCTTCTTCTTTTTTTTGTCTGGTTCAAAATTTTTGACCCTAACCCTAAATTTCAAGTTGTCGGGCTTAATATATTTCATATTAGGTATCACGAAAATGAATATAAAAAATAACTGTTTTTTTTTTAACAAAAAAATAACTGTTCAATAATATGCTTTGGGTAACCCAACTTATGTGTAATAGCTTACAAATCACACATAAAAAGTGAATTTTATTAGAAAGACCTTATTCAATAGGCTCGATTAAGATACTATTGTTAAACGTTTTAAAATTTTCTATCATATTATATGTGCACATCAAGATCAAGGGATGCTTTTAAAAAAAAAATCAAGATCAAGGGGTTATCGCAAATGTAAACCTTACAGTCCAATGGTCCTTAGAGCTCAGTCCAAAAAGGCCAGAAGAGATGATTGTTTCTTTTTCCAGCTTTTATCCATCAAAATATGGGATTCATTCTCTTCTTTGTCCAATCTTTTTCAAGCAAAATGAGCTGAGCCCTTATTTTGTTGATTGACCTTCCACCTGAAAACTATCATTTCAATTGAGGCATATCACATGTCAAACTCCTGCTTTCTCTATTTGATATAATTGATATTATCATATAAAGATGGCAACACATAATTGAACACCTTCGATTTGACTTATTAAAATAATATTAAATTCAATCCAACAATTAACAAATGTTGATAATTAGCGGACTGCTAATATTATGTAAGGTCGAAATTGACAATCAAACTCTACATGTACACCGAACTAAATCTGATTGCTAATATAACTATGTTGGGTGGCACTTGACGGCGTTGACCGTCAAATCTAGCATCATGTCATTCAAATATTATACACATGTCAAGTTAATTTTTTCCATAATTTTTGTACTATGTTAGTTGGAGTTTCTTAAGATACATAGTATTATGTACTGTATTAGGAGTATTTAGGACCACATCAAGTGAGTCTAGTGACCCATTAATAAGCTTTGAGTGATGATAATGAGAGACAAAGATAGTTGAGTTGGAAGTAGCTTTGCACTTCATCCACAAAATTAGTGGGGCTTTGCTCTATTATTTATGCTACTATACATATATCAAATTTTGGCATAGAATCTCGAAATGAGTGATTTAGTGAATGGAGTATGACTCTCGTATCATAACGTTACAAGTTTGATTGTTGTTAACACACTCTCAGTCAAGCTCACCACACAGAAATTTTCTTAATAAGGTTTACTCCTTCTGTGTGATTTACTTCTAGTGCATGCATGCACACTTACGAACACTTATTTTCTGGAGTAAGGTTTATACAAACATTATTAAATCTAAGAATCGGATAGGAAAGGGGAAAATATCTACAAACCTTAATGAGCAATGATAACTAGACTTTAAGAAAGTATTAATTTTGCCTCATTTTATTATGTCCTCCGACTAATTTAACTATTTTAATAAATCTATTATGTCAATTTTCCTTCTAAAATTTTGCATCGTTAACTAATCTACGGAAAATATATAATAGCATAGCTTCATAGGCGGTTACATGTTGTAGGACTTGATTCTTAGCTACTTAAACAAGGTATATAATTGGCCTTGTTTTGGATACCGGGCCAATACAGTGCACAAACACTTTGGGAGAATGCATTCCGCGATTTTCCTTCTTCGCCAAGTTTTTGAGTAGAGGTAGTGGGGTGCAATACTTAATTTTGTGTTTCAAAGAGGAGCATTATAGTTGCACAAATTAAAACTTAACTATCAATTAAGTCAATCTTATATTACAATGATATCTATTATCAATTCGTTTGTAATGCTTTTGTTAAGGGACTGCCATGCAACATTTAACATTAGCTCTCGAACCCATCACAAAGTAATCTAGCAGCTCGGTTAATCGACACTATACTGCTTTTGAGCTGACACTAATTTAAATATTTTTAAATTTTATGTAGTTTATATAATAATAATAATAATAATAATAATAATAATAATAAGTGCAACTATAAACATATATCTAATTTAATAACGTTAGAAAAACATGGAGTTGATCCAATATAATAATCCAAAGACAAACTTGATTAGACTTGTGCTAAAAAAGTAGTAGAATCAATTATCCAAAAAACATTATCACAAACATTAAAAACAAGAAGCATCATAGAATGACATTTAGCTACTCAAGACACCACATAGAGCTAGTGTTGCACTGCAAAAGTTGGACATCCAAAACTCTTTATCCCATCATGATCTTACTTGTACACATATAAAATAAGCCTATTGGTCTACTCCATCCACACATCCAACCCCTCCCCCCCCCCCCCCCCCCCCCCCCCCC